>NC_081414.1:248008097-248308097 GCF_030272615.1 Cryptomeria japonica
AAAGCTTTAGCCATTATGATGTAGAGGAAGGGTGATAATGAATCTCCTTGTTTCAATCCTCTTGACATATCAAAGAAGCCTTCTGGTTGTCCATTGACGAGGACTAAAACCTTGGGTGTTGAGATGCATTCAAAGATTAAGTTGATCCAGACTTTGCTAAGACCAAAAGCTTCTAGGCATTTGCAAAGAAACCTCCAAATTACCATATCATATGCTTTCTTAATGTCTAATTTGATGAACATACTATCTTGATGATTATTTTGAACAAAGTGCATTGCCTCTTGAGTAATGATGACTCCATAAAAAATAGACCTACCTAGCACAAAACTTGTTTGTTCTTTAGAGATGATGCTTGAAAGTACCGTTTTTAGTCGGGTGGCTAGAACTTTCGAAAATATTTTATAAATGGTGTTACAGAGTGAAATAGGTTTAAAATCGCTTATACTATCCACTATCACCTTGTTGGGGATAAGGGCTAAGAAAGTACGGTTTATCTCTTTAAGAATTTGCAAGACTGCTTTGCACCTTCCAAAGCTTCCACTAATTCATCACCTATAATATGCCAACACTTTTGGAAGAAACATGTTGGGAAACCGTCCAAACCAGACACCTTGTCAGGATGAAATTGGAATAGGGCCTCTTCTATCTCTGACTTGGTAAACTTTTGGTTAAGAAGTAAGTTTTGATTATCATTAATAATTTTGGGAATATTGTTGATCAGACTGGTCTGGGCTATCAAATCTGAGATAAATTCTTTTCTTAGTAAGTTCTGAAAGAAGGAGACTGCCTCAAATGCTATACTTTCAAGGTCTTCTAATAAAACCCCAGCCTCACTTCTAATATTGGTTAATTTATTAATTTTGTTCCTACTTTTTGTAGTAGCATGAAAAAACTTGGTATTTTGATCTCCTTCTGAGATCCAAGTCACCCTAGACTTTTGCCTGCAATAGCATTCTTCTTTTGACAAAATTTCTTCCTGTCTGCGGAGAAGCTCTTTTTCTAGCAAGAAACTATTTTGGTCCATGCCTTTCCTGATAACTTTGTCATTAAGTTGTGCTAGAGTTGTTTCTATATCCCTTTTAATGACAAAGATATCTCCAAACTTGTCCTTATTCCAATTAATAAGTTATCTCTTAACATATTTAATTTTGGTAACAAAATGGTATAGTTTCGATCCCGTTACTTCTACTTCTTTCCACCAGGTTCCAATGTTTTCCATAAAAGACTCATCCTTTATCCATATTTTTTCAAATTTGAAAGGACACCTCTCAGGCTTAACAATTTCCTCAATGGTTAATTGAATTGGGAAGTGATCAGAGCCCAAGATGGGGAGAATTGAGGCCTTAAAAATATAGTTGAAGGTTAAAATATCACCTATGAATAGAAACCTATCTAATCTTTCTGCTATGTTACTGAAACCATGCCTTCTATTATTCCAAGTAAAGATGCCATTATCCGTTTTTATGTCTACCATATTGTGATTATTAATCCATTCTCTGAAATCTACTTAAATTTGGTGTTCTCTTCTTATACCACCTTTTTTTTCGGAGAGATCATCGATAGCATTAAAATCTCCTCCTAAAAAGAAATTCCACTCCAGATGGGAAGTTAGTACTGATCATATTTCATTCCACAATAATACTTTCTCATGTGTCAAAACATGACCGTAAACATTAAAAAGAATACAACTTAAATTGCAGCTCAAAAGTCTGACAGCGACAACCATCCAATTCTTATTACTGGCTACCGAATTGACTATGATCTGCCTAGGATCCCATATAATTCCCAAGCCCCCACAGGCTCCCAATGCAGGTATTGCATCCAGTTCTAGAAGACCCAATTTCTTCCTGAAGATTATGATTTCTGATTGAGTAAGTTTCGTTTCCTGGATTAAGGCTAGATCTATTTTTGAAGCAAAAATACAATGCTTTAGAATGCGTTACTTATTAGGGGCATTTAGGCCCCTAACGTTCCATGTTAGGACCTTCATGGTTGTGTGGGAAGGAACTTCCCCTTCCCTACATTCATGATCGATGTTATTTTTGCCTACCCGAAGGCTTCCCTTGCCATATTTATAAGTTCAACTATGGATTTCCTTCCTTTCTTCTTTGGAATTAAACCATAATAAGATTTAGTTTTCTTTCCCAGACAAGGACCTAACCCCAACTTGACCTCACTTAAGGCTTTTCCATCAACTCCAGGGGACTAACTTCCCAGTGAAGTTGCCTCATCTTCATTTATGTCAGTGAATTGGTCGAAAGGACAACCCATCCCAAATGCAGGGTCCCGATCATTCATCACATGGTCATTATCTGCAATCTTACTGAGTTTCATCTATTGTTCAAGTAAGTTCAACTACTCTTGCACATGCGCTTTGAATTATTCTGCACCTATTAACAAACTTTGAAGTTCTTCTTTACTATTGAGGTGATCAATCTGAATGTCATCATTCCTATTAAAAATTTGAGCTCCTTCAGTTGAGAAGCCTAAAGGAATATCTTTATTGATGCCTTCAACTAGATTTTGTGCTTGAGCCTCAAAAATTTCCAACCCTAGTTGAGGAGAAGGCAAGGGATTAACTCCTTCCCACTTAGGTTTATCCAATTCTTGACTCATTTCCAACCCCAACAAAACAATTTCATTTAAAGGATTTTCCTTGAATACCCGGTTGTCGAACTGAGGAAGGTGACTCTTTTATGATTTCTAAGAAAATAATACTAAGGGCATCGAAATGATATCATCATGGGATTCTAGATAGAATCCACCTTTGTTTTCCATGAAATTAACAATGATTCCAGAGAATGTCTGTGGTTCCATTTTGATCCGACTGGACTCTTCAATTCCAGATTCTTTAATTAAAATATCTGATATATCAATGACCCCATTATAAAGGGATGGATTAATAGTCCAAGATCCTCAACCTAATAGAATTTCTACTGGATCGAAAGATTTAACATCTGATTTTAATTCTATAAGCAATTTTATATGTTTGAACTGGTCTTCCCTATCAAGACCTTCACATCCAATGTAGGTGCCCAGTTTTTGCCCTATAATTTCTAAAATTTGAGGGAAATGATATTCTACAGGGAGAGGGTCCAAATCCACCCATCTCCAAATCTTAATAGGCCTAAAACCATATGGGTCAAAATTCAGATACCATTCCATTAAAGAAAAGCAATACCCCTAAAATAATCTAACTTTGCTTGAAAGAATTTCCTTTTTAGTGTTTAAATCTTACACAAAATGAATAAAACATCATTGTCAAGATCAGAAATACTTACCTCTTGTGGAAACCATGAATACCACCAACTAATTGCTTCCCTATCCTGGAAATCCTTACCATTCCATTTAACCAGAAGCCTTAGCTTGTAATACAGATTCCACATTGGATTAAGAATTGTTGAGGATAATTCGATTGTATTATTGGTTTTTGGTTGAGAAACTGGTTCCTTGTTAGCAATTTGGAAGGAAAAACCCTATCTTTCCCCAGAGGAACCACATTCGAACCTGAAACCAGAGGATACCCCAGATTCCAACCTTTGTTTGGCCCAGATTTCCTTTTAATTTTACCAGCTTTGTTATCAAAGGTTTTAATAACCTCAACATTGGATTTTAGGTGGGTAATTAAGGGAGACGGGATGCATTTATCCACCCAAACCCCATTTTCAAATACCCATTGAGGGTAATGAATGTTATTCGGGCTAGATTTTGGGAGATTCACGACAGAGGATTTTTTGAGCTTGATGCATTCTGTTACCAAATCATGCCATGAATCTATAGGGTAGAAAGAATTCCTTTCATTTGAGAAATTCCCATGGGGATCAAAATGACCTTGCAGATCCTGAATGTTGTTCCTTCTTTTCTGTTTCTTTCTAACCACGGTCTGCCAATCACCGCAAGTGTTGCTCCAGGAGGGAGCCACTTTGTGATGATGTTGTTGCATTATTCACATTTTTTTGCATCTATGGGCTGGCTCCCTTTTGATCACCTAAAACTAACTGAAATTTTGACTTGGGAAAAGGGTAAGAAGGATATGCAAAAACTAAAAATTAAACTAGTAGGTGATTCACCAACTCAAAATGATTTGAGTTTACCTTTAAACCTCACAAGATGACTCTATAAATTAAGCTACAAATATTCACAACTCAGGCTAATATGCTTTGCATAAATGTTTCATTTAACATGCTTCTATGAATGAAGTTCTCTTGAAATAAAACACTAATGTTTTCATAACAAACATTCAACAAATGGAAGAAACACAGTTAATGACCTCCACTATAACATGCTGCATATGAACAAAACACCGAGGCAATGTGATGAAAAGAAGGATTCCATAGAAATCACAAAAAATCAATCTAAGAACTCACACACAATGCTTGAACACCACAAATATGAGAAGGAGATGAACTTGTTTTATTGAAAATTAGGAGGTATCTTCTTTACAAATCTGTAGAACTCATAAGAAAATTAGTTACAAAGTATAAAAATATGCTGCCACAATAGGTACAAAACTCAGAACTAGAGAAAAATGAGTGAAGAAGAGTGACTTATACAAAAGGCTTCCAAAGTTTAAAATTTGAATTTTGGCTCTTAAAAATGATGTGTTGTCACCTCTCATAAAAATTAGGCACTTAATTGAAAGAGAATATCCCCAAATATGTAGATAGAGTTGCCATTTTGATTACAACTCTTTGGGGTCGAATGCAACTAAAAATCCCTCCAAAATAGGGATGTAACTACAAGAGACAAGTAGTTAATCTCCTCAAAATCCTCTTTGATTGAAACTTAATCCACTTGGACCTTTTAACTGAAAGCAAACTGCCAATTAGGTGTCCCAATCACCTACTTTTGCTCCCACATGTTTGCAAAGAACTCCAAGACTCCAGCTAGATAACTAAACCTTTCCTTTTGTTTATTTGTCACAACACTTTATGACACTCTACTTTGCATTTCAAAAATATCTTTTATCTAAAGTGATTAACATCACTCAAATAAAGATTTAAAAGTTTGAAATAATTCAAAGGCAAAGGAGTTTTATAAAAGAACCCCTAAAGGATTTTTAGACTAAAAAGATATATGTGTTATAAAACACTTAAAAGGAAAACGAAAGCCTATGAGATGCCTCAGCATAAACTAGATGTGAACAAAGCTTTTTTATTTAAAAATGCAAAAGCAAAAATCACTTGCCCTATCGGTCTCCTTTAGGGTTTCAAACCCTAACTCAAAAGTAAACAAAAAGATCAAAATATTCAAACTTTTCCTCATTCGTTTTCTATCTTGTTGATGGTGATGCCATGAAAGCCTAGGGTTTGAGCCCAGATGCACTTTATTGTTGCAATTCTTGATGATTTGATGAAGATTTTTGCAGGGAAAAGCAAGCTAAGCTCCTTTTTGTTCTAGATCTACTCTTTTCTAGACTGTTATTCTTTGTGACTATCGTAGTTGTGTGCTTTGCCATTCTGAATTTGATTTTTGCTCATGAATTTTTATAGGATCACTCTGTCCTTCTTGTTCTATGCATTGTACTTTGTCTGGTAAAGTTCCTATGTTTAGTGTTCTTCAAAACATTGTAAGCTTGCTCACTATTCTTGAAATTCTAGGGCTATCGACACACGACTCTCCCTTGGACTGTTAAGTTTGAGATGACACCGTTGTCTCTATATGTTCAACAAGGGGCTCTTTGACTGCTCTATTAAGCATCTTTCCGCTTTCGATCTCTTTTCTTAGAGGATTTAGGTGAGATATTTGTTGTGTATACCCTGTCAGGTTTTGATAACTGGAAAATGCACCGAACATGGCTGCTACTATTGTTTGCTGATTATGATCTCTCGTGATGAGGCTATCATTATAATGACTGATTATAAGACTTTACATTTTAATGCCTATTCACAATATTGTTGACCACTATGTTGGCAATGCCATTAAGCATTGTTTTGACCTAGTTTTTGAGTGTTTCTTTATCATTAATGGACTGATATTTTTAGTGGATATTCTTTGATATTGATGCCTCTGTGAGATTGATATCTCTTTGAAACACTATCTTTTTACAAGACCACTGTTGTCCTTTTATCCTTTGCTTTGAGATATTCCTTTGGCTCTATGACTACCTGATCTTTGACATTCATTGACAATTGATTTGATTTGTTCATACTGCAACTTCTGACCTGTAATAGTGCCATCACCATTTGAAAGGTCTCATGACTACAACATCCCCAGTTAAGATTGATGTTTCTTCTCTGAACATTGTTTTGATAGTATATTGTATTTCTAACTTGTAGCCACATATTCAGTAGTCATTAGATCTTTTCTCTGGCATGCATACTGATTGGTATCTCTTCTTGAGTATATTGCAAATAATGCTTTGAGGACTGAGATTACTGATTGGAAGATGATGTTGTTCTTCCACTGATCTGTAGCTTCTCATTGAAAAGGGAATGACTTCTCAATCTTCTCTTGTCCTTTTCTCATTCTTGATGGCCTTAATTGTACTTTTGACTATTATATCTAACATTAGATTGCTCCAATGTGACATCACCCTTTGTGAGATTATTATTTGAAACCTGCGAGGCTGCTCACATTGGATATGTACTGTCTAATGTCTGCATTCATTGTCCACAGACTATCAAGAGTATTACCTCAAGGATTTAGGTATTGAATGATTGTATGTTCCTTGAATCTCTTGTCATCTTTTACCCTTCACTTTTCAAAGACCGTCTTTTCTTTGTGAATACAACAAGGTTTTCTCCAAAGTGTTGAATCTCATTTTGAATTCTTAAAACCCTTAAGAATACCTCAATCTCTTGTAATCTATCATAGCCTTTGATACATTTATTACTGCTCATTGTCATCATCATGAGAGCTCTATATTGTAACCTGAGGTTTCTTATCATGTGTTGAAAGGATATAGAATATTACCCCTGGATCATAATTTCACTATTTTTGAATTGATAGAGATTCTTCAATATTTTGTGTACGACTTCTCTATCTTCATTTGAAGAGGTTTTGTATTAATACACTGCCCATACAAGTTGTTTGAACTATTCTTTACTGTTGGACTGATAAACCACTAGTATGGTGATTGTCTTTATTAACCGTGATTATGTTTACTTTCCCTCATAGTCTTTACAAAATCCTTTCTTTATTACTATAGACGTATACAAATGACCATATTCCTAAATGAATATCTAATGTTCATTTGATTCCCATTCCTCTATTTAGTTAAATCTAATTTAATTAAATCACCCACATTCTTCTATTTTAATTAAATAAAATTCAATTTATTTATTTAAATTCACTTACCCCATTTACATCATTTAATTGAATAAATCATTTTATTTAATTAAATCCCTTCTTCTTACTTTTAATTAAATTTACATTTAATTAATAGTTTACCGCAAATTGAATAAATCTAATTTATTTAATTTCCCAACTTGCAACCACAATTAAAATAAAGCAATTTATTTTAATTAATTCTATTTTTCCTCACCCACTTGCATTTTCCTACATCTCCCACTTGCATCCTAACCCTATTCCTAATTTCTTCTAGAATCCATCTAATCCTAATCAATTAACCTAAACCCATCCATTATCCCTTTTCCCTAAATTTGAGAAGGTCACTTCTCAAATTTGGAGTAAAGTCTTCAAAAGGCATTAAAGCCTTTATGCCTTCAACAAACTAACTTGTTGAATACCCCCAAATTTGGAAGGACTCTTACAAATTTGTCCCCAAAGTCTTCAAACCATTAATGGTTAACTAACCCTTAGTGGCATGGTTATAGACTTTCTGCCTAACTTAACCCTCATCTAACCCAGGGGTCTCATCAAGCATTCATTGCTTTGACCATAGTTACCCCTTTAACCTTTACACAAGAATTTATCCTTTGGGTAAAAGCTTTATCCATTGGATAACCCTAACCTAACCTTAACCCTTACCTCCTAAGGTAACCTTCATGTCTTCTCAAGCATTTAATGCTTCTTTCATCTCCTCTCAAGCAGTCTTATGTTGACAATTGTCACCATTTCATTGGTGAAAATTGTAAACATGGATTGATAACTTTCAATCCTGACCCTTGATTAACTCCTTCAATCTTGACCATCCATTGCCCTATTTTCACTATAAATAGAGCTCTCATTCCTCCATTTTAAGGATCCATGCAAGCTTTTAGTATCTCATTTATGCTCAAATTTATCAATACATCTAGCTTCTCTTTGTAATAGGAATTAATCTAATAAGCATTTTAGACTATTTCCTTTATCATTAGCTTAAATCATTAACTAGTATATCACGTTAGGATAGTATTGCTACTAATCTTGTCATCTTATAATCCAGTTTACTTCATTTGTAAAATCATGCATAGATAGGATGCATTTCATGCTAAAATAAATCTAAAGCATCCCTTGTTCTTGCATTCGTCATCCCTAAGTCACTTTGCTCAATGATCTGAGAGAAAAGGCATTGGCTTGAGGGACCTTGTGAGATAGAGAACCATGGAACCTACCTTGGGAAGTTGAGTCATTCTTCATGACTCCATAACTTGCACCAAGAAGTCCCGTGGGTGTGTAGACAAGTCTCTTTGAACACATTTTTCACATTTTAAGTTTCATTGACCTACTTTTCCCACACACATTTCTGGCGCCCACCGTGGGGCACTACCCCATTAATCAAATTGGTTTTTAAATATAATCACTTTTGCAGGTATGCAGGAAACAAGAATCAACGCGTAGGGAACGACCCTCAGCGCATCTAGTTAATCTACTAGCGCATCAGGCTCACTGTTTAGCGTGTGGGACTCATTCCCCAGCGCGTGTAGACCATACCTTAGTGCATCAACTTTACTAACATTTTCCTGTAGGTCTCGACATGGGAGAATAATAGAGCAGTGCATTCTGAAAATAGTTTAGCGCACGGGTTTGTCCGATAGTGCATCCCAGTTTTTTTGTAGCGCGTATAATCATCTATGTAGCGCATCGCAGATAGAGGCAAAAATTAAAAATTGTAACCGAGTTTAAAGTTAGACTTGTTGAAGTCCACAATAGCCTATATTTTTCTAACTACTTTGGTAGGTATTTTACAGGGTTTTCTGACATCTTATTGCACGGAGGAGCTTAATGTTATTTCAGAATTATAAATAGTTTAAATTTTTACTAACTTATTTAAGTTAGTTAGAATTTAAAGTCTTTTTAGTTCTTGTTAAATAAAATTGAACTCACCTTGTTTGGGCTATAAAAGGAACCACAAAATAAATCTTTCCTTGCTTTTCTAGGAGAGAAATTTTCAATTGGGTTTTAAAAAGAACAAAGCAATTTTTCCATTTTTGCAAACAAAGGTGTTTAAAAAGAACTTCACCATCCTTTGGTGCATAAAAGGATCTACTTCAATTTTTTTCAAAGTAAAGAATCACACATATCCAAAATTCATTTACAACTAAAGAGGGAAGATCTTCCCCTTTCAATCGATTTCTTTTGTTGACCAAACATCGAATTTACTTTGTTGACCAGTTCTTTTCATAGATCAGAAAATCATTGCCTTGAAAGGATAAAATAAACACCATGTTTTTGTGGAGCAACATCTCCATATGGATTTAGAAAATCATTGCCTTGAAAGATAAAAAGAACCTTGTTTTCCTTGTCTCGAAAGTGGAAGGAATATGCTCTCCCCTTAACTGGGTGATAAAAAAGCCAAACCACTCTTACGCTTTCAGTCATATTGCATTAAATCTTTTAGCAGGCCTGACTTCCCGAGGGGTTGAAAAACTCTTAAAGCCATTTTTGGCCGGTGTGAAGGGAACGACCTAAGTGGGAAATGACTTTGAAGCCAAGTGTTCCAACCCACTATAATCAAAAGTGGAAAGTGACGAAAGTCCTTTTCAAGGGTTGCACGCAGTGATTAGCCTTCCCTTAGTATCCTTGAGATACGTAAAGCCTTTGTTCTAAAGGTTGGGAAGCCTCTTGAGGGAGTTTATCACTGACAGCCAAACAGGAAGCCTGATTACGAACCTTAGCATAGAAACTTTGAACCAAGTCAGTAACCAGACATTTGTAATATCATAGTGCAAGGGTGGGGAAGAATCCACCCCCAAGATCGCTCACCATATATCTCCCAAGATAACTACTCAATTGTGAAGCAATTCACTTTGGGTTAATTTCTGGAAAAAGGCAAAAAAATGGGTGCCCCCTAGGGGGTGACACGGCTGTTTGAGTTTACAGAGTATCGAGACTAGTGGGCTATGATATTTTTAATGACCCTTGAATAAAGCATCTGACTAAATTGCTTGTTGTATCTAAACCTATTAAAACATTGGGGATTTGAACACATTCTCACAGAACATACACTCATTGTTTAGATTAAGCAAAATGGTTATCTCTTTGGTGTTGTGTCTATTGGCATATGTGCAGAGTATGATGACATGATGACATTGTATGTTGTCATTGATGTCAATATGCTGAAAAGTGAACCGGTATATTGAAGGTAAGCAACTGGCAAAGAGAACCGATATGATGTAGTGAACTGGTATATGTGCAAAAGGTGAAGCGGTATGTTTGTCCAAGTGAACTGGTATGTTGGAATGTGAACCGGTATATGGAATGTTTTCTATCAAGGTTTAATATGGTGTGACTACCAGTTGGTAGTCTCAAGGTTTCTGGTTGAAGCGTTTCAAGCCCGTGTGATTCAACCGATGACATCGTGTGATGAGTTAGCATTATAATGGAGATTAGATCATGTTTCCATGTTAGCCTTGTGCGCGTGAAGGATCTTGTATGAAGAAGATTGATCCTATCTGCCTTGGGAATGTGCGAAGTCTCTATAAACGGTGGAGAATGCGTGATGGGTTATCGCCTCCATGAAGCTGTGAAGAACAAATGATGGAGAACGTCTTGAGATTTGATCAAGACTGTTGTATTCAATGCAAAGTGTTCAATGGTCAGGGTTGAACCGATTAAGTTGCTTAACCTAAATGTTTAGGGTTTAGGGTTTATGCTGCCAACCTATCTGTTTTCTATAAGGTCGATGTTGTGTTTCATGTTGAGGTTGTTGGCAAATGTTGTGTGTGTATCTAAGTGCAGAGATACGTGAATCCTTGCCAGATCAAATAAGAGAAATGATACCTGTAGAGTGTGTATGCAAAAGGAAGGAACTAAAGCGGATCTGCATTGGCATTGAGTGCTATTACCAGATCATTGTAATACTTGTTGATCTCTAACCACTTCAACAGTTGGAAAATCCCTTAACAAGGTAGCTTTAACCAACTTGCTGTAAATCCTTTAATAGGGTGACTCAAAGCCATTGAGTTCTTAAAATCCTCTAAGAAGGTAACCTTTAACATGGTTTAACCCTTAACTAGATATTCTAGCCATCCCTTAACCGGGTGATCCCTAAAAGGATCGGTTCCTAACAAAACCTGTTGTAACAGTCTCTAACCGAACTAGGCTCCTAATAGAGCACATTTCTAAATAGTTCAAGAATAGCTTGTGGGTATTCATCCCCACCGTGGTTTTTCCCAGTTGGGTTTCCACCTGAAAAATATGTGTGTCATGTGTGATGCCTTTTCATGTGATGCTTTGTTATTTTTTATCAAGTGGTGAATCATGTTGAACTAGAAAGTTATTATATTTCTGATGGTAGATTACCTGTTTATGCATAAGGATAAAGTGGAAATGAGGGTGTAAGGTGTGTGGAATGCTAAGTGTTGGTGGTTTATGTCTTTCATAGTATCATTGTGTTTAACTAGTAGTAATATGGTTTTGACCGATGTTAGTGTTTGCTAGTCAAGTGCACTGTTTGGAGGCAAACCGGTTTAGGAAGAGTTTTTGTGTCTGTACTAATTCACCCCCCCTCTTAGTACCGGTTTGGTACTCACTGTTCATCATTGAGTTATCAATTGGTATCAGAGCATCCTCCAGGTCCTCTATGTTGTAAGCTTAACTGCTTGAGGAAAAGATCCTATTCTAATGATGAAGAGGGAAGGTCCAAAGTTCAACATAGATAACTTCAAAATATGGAAGGAAAAAATGAAGATATACATCAGAAGCATGGGTGCTCAACACTAGAGCTATGTTGAGAACGCTTTTGTTATTCCTATCGGTACTCTCACCAATGATCAAAAGAGAGAGATCCAGGAGAATGGGCAAGTCATGGAAGCCCTAATCAACAACCTATCTGACATTGAGTTTATGGATGTCCAAGATAAAGATAACCCCAAAGAAGTATGGGATGCTCTTGAGAATATCTATTGCGATGATGAGCATGTGAAACAAGCTAAGGAAGAGAGCCTTAGGGGAAAGTTTGAGGACATACGGATGGTCGAAGGAGAGACCATTCAACAATATGGAATTAGAATCAAAATTGTTTTTGGCGATATCAAGAGTGCAGGAGGCAAAATTGAGGATTCTACTATTCTTTTTGATTAAGAAAAAATAGGTTTTAAGGGACTTGAAACCCGCTTACATTACGAAAGATGAGCATGAAAGAAACAAGACAAAATAGCTGCAAAATACCAGCACAAAAACCAGCAGCTAGGACAAAAAGACAACAAGGAGCCAACAAGAAATTGGCGTCCAAAACCCAACATTACATATCAATTGAAAACTTTTATAGACTACTCAAAGTTATGAACCAAAAGCATCATCACCTTAGCAGCTGCTCTCAGATCATTGCTCTCCTATTTCAGCTGGATATCTTTCATTTTGGTCTTCATCTCAGTGGTGTTCTGCCTAGTCCTTCGCCTAGAAATTTGATGGGTGGAGCTGGAGGTCAGTACATCTTCAATGATTACCAAGTTCTTATCTTGATTCTTCCTCTCTAAGCGATCCACCAAGGCATTCATATTATGTGATGAAACTCTTCGGACCTCAAGACTATGGTTCATGAAGCTTTTTAGAGCCTTCTCAGTTCGAGCAACCTGAGTATTGATATTGTCTTTATCCTCCTCAGCTCGTTCTCTTACAATTCTAATAACATCCTCCAGATGTTTCAAATCCCCTTTTATCAGGTCTTTTTCCAACCATTCCTCCATCTCAATTTCCTCCTCGGCTTCACTGGTTTCCATCTCCTCATTCTTTTTCCCCAAATTTGTTTCCTTAATCAAATTGTGTATCTTATTTTCCAGGTCCCTCTGTTTGCTCTGAATGCTAGTAATGTTGTCAATAACCCATTTCTGGAAGTTGAAGGATTCTAGAGTACAATTATGGGCAGTATTCAAAATAGTATTTGTTGAATCCCTACCCTGCTCAGTGCCCACAAAATTAGGGGTGTCTTCCTCCTTAGAATTCAGGGCGACATTCTTGCTATCCGAACCCATAGGGTTAGAATAAGGGTTTTTAGAGTTAACATCTTTTTTCCCTTCTTCCTCTTCACCAATGTTCTCATCCTTCTCACTCTCCATTTTTATCTCAATATCCTTCCCCTTTTCCTCCTCCAAATCACAATGCACCTCCATTTCCACATTGTCTGTATCAGCTCTCAGTTTTTTATGGGTAGGGGCATTAGACTGATCCTCATCCGACTCAGATTCTTTACAGCTCTCAGAAATATGTGCATTAGTGACCAGTTGATCATCCTTGCTAGCCCTAACTTTTTCCTTAAGGTATTCATAAATGAGCAAGATAAGCCCTCGATGTGCTATGGGGTAAGAATTAGGCTTTTTAGCGTGATCAACCAGACTCTCATTCAGAGAAGACGCTAAGTAAAAAGGCAGGGAGATTTTAAGCCCATGGTGGAAGTGATTAAGAATTGCAAAATGATAGTTATAGATTTTAGTGAATCTACCATCAACAATGAGAAACTCCATCAAAACCCTTAAAACTTTCTGCCAAAAAGACTTTACCTGCTGGGGAAGGTAGTAGGAGATGTTGTCTTTCTTGACAAGCTCGGCCTTCTTATCCTCCGATTTTGGGAAGTTTTTGAACGCTTCAGCAACATACTTCCGGTCTCTATAGAATTTAGTGCCCTCCTTCTGAAGACCTGTGACCTTCGCAACCAGATCCTCATCAATTTTCCATATCTTCCTGAACAATGTGACTCTGTTGTTGTTCTAGCCTCTAGCAAAGCCATGTGACACCAAATTTCTGCTTCCATGTAGCTTTTCGATATAGTCAGTAAAACCATATCTATGAAGCCTCCTCCATACTTTTCGTTCACTCTTCCAATTTTCGCAGCCAGGGGGCTCATTCTTGTTTAATTTACCACCCATTTTGAACAACAAGTAGAAGTACCCAAAGATGTATCTCACAATCTGCAGGTATAACTCCAAGTTCTTATGTAAAATTATGGAATAACAGAATAGAGTCCCTTTCATAGTTTTAAAGCTAATGTTAATGGCCGCACAAGACCAACATTTATTATTATAATCCCCCTCACACGTTTGATCTTAGAAATGATGCCTAAAAGAAATCATTAATTGACAGTTCATCTGCCCCCAAACTCTATCTTTGAAATCTAGACCCCAAAAGGTATTCATGATTTTAACTTGCCCCATTGATGCGATAAAAAAAAATTGCTCTCTAACATCCCTTTTAAGGGCCTGGATAATATTTAGGGAGTCCCCTTCCAGCCAATTTTTTAAAAATTTGAATCCCTGAGCAAGCTGGAGGCTTTTTAGCATGGCCAGAGCTTCACCCACATGATTATTTTGGACCCCAAAAGGAGAAGCAATATAGACACCTTGAGCATTTCTGATGACTCCTCCACCACCAGACTTCCCAGGGTTGCCTTTAGCCGCCCCATCAAAATTTACCTTTATCCAATCATGATCAGGAAAGTGCCAAACGATATTATCTCTCCTATTCTTATTGTCAGATTTGCAAACTTTGTGTATTAAGTTCCATTCAGTAAGGATGCCTTTTTCAATTTCATTCATATCAGTAACAAGCCATTGTTTATTGTTCCTGTGAGGAATATTTATGTTTTCTTTTATAGCCCTGCAAATTTTTTCAAAGACTACCTAAGGGGTGCACTTTGCTTCCCTAAATATTCTGTTGTTTCTCTCTTTCCAAATTCCCTAGCAAGTCATGGGGAGGATCAGGGACCAAAGGTTCTTGATGAGAAGACAATTGGTGGGGAATGTCCATTGCTAGATAATTTCCTTGAGACTCTTGTTCATGACCCAATCAACTTTCCATTTCTCCCAAAACTTACTCCAAATTTTCCAGGTAAATGAGCAGTGGAAAAATAGATGATCAACTATTTCTTCCTCTTTCTGGCATAGCTCGCACTTGTTAGGGAGCATGAAACCTCTTCGGACCAAATTGTCAATAGTTAGGATCCTATTGTGAGTAGCAAGCCAAAGGAACATATTGACTTTAGGGATCATAAATTTGTTCTAAACTTTACCCCAAATGGGGTTACTGGTCTGAGTGAAAGTGTTTTTGTATGTAGAAGCAACTGTAAAGTCACCTCTTGGATTACTTTTCTAGAGAAAAACATCATCATAGTTTTTGTTAATAGAAAAAGACAGCAACTCCTGCTAGAGCAGGGAAAATCCAGCATGTATAACATCAAGCCTAACCCATTTGTTCTCCTTCCAGTAGTCACACACCATAGGTCCAAACCTCCTTTTACATTCCTCAATAAGTTGACTGTTGCCTTGATCAAAGAGATGTTCATTGTTCATCCAAGGATCCTCCCAAAACCTTATTTTGTCACCTTTTCCAAGGACCCATCTAGCTCCAACTTTGGCCACTTTTATGGATTTGATAATGCTATTCCAAATGAAGGATCCGACAGGGATGTCTTCAGAGTTAAGAAAATCTTGGAGAGGCTGGTTATGAATATATTTGTCAAACTAGATTTGGTTCCAATCTTTCTTGATGTCATAAGCTCTCCATATTTGTTTTGCAAGGAGAGCTTTATTAAAAGTTTTTAGAGCTTTAATCCCACGCCCTCCTTTTCTCTTTGGTTTACACACTTTGTCCCAAGCAACCAAGGATATCCTCTTTTTTTCTTCAACTCCTGACCATAGAAATCTCTTCTGGATTCTTTCTAATGCTTTAGCAAATTTAGTCGAGATACCAAATAAACTGAAAGCATAAACAGGGAGATTCTGAAGAGTAGCTTGAAGAAGCTACAACTTCCCAGCCTGAGATAAAATGGATCCTTTCCATCCAGCAAGTTTTTTATTGAGTTTGTCGATAAGCATATTCTAGAAGGAGTTTGGGGGAACTAAACCCAAGGGGAGACCCAGGTAGGTGGAAGGGAGCATGTCCACCTTGCAACCAATAATTTTAGCAATTCTCTGTTGTCTTATGGCTAGAGTGTTCATGAAGTATATAGACAATTTGTCCCAATTGACTTGCTGGCCAGTAGCCAAAGCATAAGAATTAAGAGCACTTTTAAAGGCATCATCCTCCCCAACAGATGAATATCCCATAAGGATAGTATCATCAACAAACTGTTGGTGAGAACAAAATACATTAGCAGAGGAGGGTTGAAGGCCTTTGATGATTTTATTCACTTTCAAATTTTGGATCAGTCTGCTCATGCTCTCTGCCAGGATGGTGAAAAGAATAGGAGATATGGGATCTCCTTGTTTGAGCCCCTTTGACGATTTAAATAATTTAGTAGGAGATCCATTAATGAGAATTGAAAACATAGGAGTGGAGATCAGCTCTTTGATAATTTTGATAATCTTCTCATCAAATCCAAAAGCCTCCATGATTCTGAAAAGAACTTGCCAATCCACTCTATCATAATCTTTCGCCAGATCCAACTTTATCAAAAATCCTTCTTTATTAGCAGCATTGAGGGAGTGAATATTCTCATGCACAAGAATGATAGAGTCCAAAATCTGCCTGCTAGGAACAAAACCTTTCTACTCCTCAGAGTTGATGAAGGGGAGGACAGCCAAAATTCTAGTACTCAACACTTTAGATATGATCTTATAGAAAGAGTTACATAGACTTATTGGCCTAAATTTTTCTATTGAATATGCCCCAACAACCTTAGGAATTAAGGCAATAAAAGTGGAGTTGAATTCCTTAAGGATTCTTCTAGAGCCAAAAAGTTCTTTTACCGCATTGACCTTGTCTTCTCCCACAATATGCCAGAATTCCTGGAAGAAAAACATAGGGAAGCCATCAGGACCCGGAGCTTTATCCCCTTGAAAAGACAAGACGACTTTTTAAATTTCCCCAGCAAAAGGGATAGCAAAAAGGGCCTTATTTTGATTAGGATCGATGATCTTGGGAATGATATTAACCAACTCTTGTTGTTGGGTATTGTAGACACTTAAAAATAATTATTTTAATTATTCCTCACATAATTAATTAATTAATTATTTTAATTCAAATTCCTCTCAATATTAATTAAATATAATTAATATTGTCACTATAGCATATGATTGATTTATTTAATAAATAAATCCTTTTTTTTATTCTTCTAAAAAATCAAATCCTCACAAATCTTCCTCTTAGCTAATTAATTTCAATTAATTAGTTAACCTACATGATTTCTACAAATCATCTTCTTAATTCATTCTTCTAGAAACTCCCTAAACTCACTTAACATTATTCTTCTAATTTTTTATTTCCTCCACTCATTCTCTCTCCTAGTGAAATTCTCCTACAAATATTAATCCCACCTAACATTTCCTCTAATCCCCCTCCTAATGAGTCGTTAATGGTTAATCAGCATGATTAGCCACAAAGTCAACTCTTTGTCCTTTTCATCTAGCCACTAGCTTTAAATGCTCTTTTCCTAGGTGAATGTAAGATTTTTGAAATCACACATTCCTCTAGGTATCCCCTCTCCCAAGGAATTTTTAATTCCTTTTTATTCCTCCAATCCCCATGATATCCTTTTTTGGAGAATTTTTAATTCCTCCAATGCATCTTGTGGAGTGTGGAGATACAAAATGCCTTTAAGGCATATTTCTTAGTCTCCACACCCTCTCTTGGACCTTGTGTCAGCTCACAAGTAAATCCTAGCCCTTCATCTTGAATTCATTCTAGCCATCCATTTTCGTCTCCTCTTCCTATAAAATAGGGCTCCATCCCTTCATTCAAAACATCTTGAAATCCAGTAAGTTTATGCTGCCCTTTTGAGCCCAGGAAATCATCTTGGAAACTTGATCATCTCATCCTTATCATTTTTCAAATCCATTCTATTTGTGCACAACATTGGAGAGCCATCCACATCCAGCAATCAAAGGAGCATATCAAGTGGAGCATTATCAAGGGGCACCTTCACTTCATCAAGCTCAATCTGAAAGAGAAGGTAAAATAGCAAGGTGAAATAGTCTTTTAATGATATTTTAGCATTCTGCATGTTTATTTCGTTATGTTTTGATCATTTGACCTTCAAATCTGTTTTCCCCTCTTCATTTTGGCACACCTGGTGGAACCCACATCCTTAAGAACTAATATTTTTTTTTAGGTTTTTGTGAGTTGTGAGACGCAGGTTCCAGAAAAGCGCGATTGCAGAAAAAAATAAATTCTTTTTTGCAGGTTCCAGAATAGCGGCTCTATATTTCTGTGCAACAACTTCTTTTCTGTTTTTGTTTCATTTTTGTTTCTGTTCTTTTTCTATTTCTGTTTCAGTTTCAACACGATAGCTCTGCGATTAGCACGAGCGTTTTTTGGGAATTTGAATTCCTGTTATCCGATCTGTTATTTGCTCTGTTATCCGCTCTGTTTAATTATAATCTATGTGAAAGTAGGAGAGTATGCTTTTGTTTATATAGACAATTAGAAATCTAGACCTTTCACTTTTCTATTCTGTTTAGCGCGGCTGTATGCTCTAACCGCAGGAAAGTGTGAAAATAGGAGAGTATGCTCTTGTCTATCTAGACAATCAGAAATCCGGACCTTTGACAGTTTTCTATCTATTTAGTGCTACTGTCTGCTCTGTTAATCTGTCTGAAATTTTTAGGCACTAACTGTAGTCTGCATTTCTATTTTTTTCATTTCCTGTTATCTTCTCTGTTTAAATATAATCTGTCTGACTGCAAGAAAGTGTGAAAGTACGAGATTATGCTCGTCTATCTAGACAATCAGAAATCCAGACCTTTGACATTTTTTTTCATTCTGTTAAATTTTTTTTTCCTCCAAACTCCACCAGATTCTCCGCATTGCCATTTTCCACATTTTCTTTCTTAGGGGCCTTATCCCAAAAATCCACTTTTTGAAGCCCAAAATCCCATATTTCTCTATTTTTAGGGTTTGTCATAACTCCTTCCCCTTTTATCCAATCACCTCCAATTTTTTCTCATATTATCCATCTCCAACTTTTGCTTCTTTGTCCCTCTTGGACAAATTTTCCCATTCCTTCATCTTTCCTCCAAAATCCCCATTTTTCGCTTGCCTATCCCTTGGAAGGTGGCAAAAACCTAGTCAAACCCCATTTACCCATCAAAGCTTTCTTCAAATCCACATTTGTCATTAGTAAAAAAGTTTTTATTCATGTTTTCTATTCATTCCCAAAAAATAAAAATAAAAAAATATTTTTGTCATTTTGTTGTTTTTTGCAGGACGCTTGTTGAAGACTCTATTTTTCCAAACTACTAATCAAGTTGTTTTGCAGGACGCTTTTTGAAGACTCCATTTTTCAAACTACTAATCAAGTGGTTTTGCAGGTTGCCTAGCTAATTCAACCAAATATTGTGCATTTATTTAAATTGGGCATCTAGATATTAATTAAAATGGAATGAACCATTGTCTTATGTGTCTTTAAGAAAAGCATAAAGGTAGGAAAGTATGCTCTCGTCTTACTAGATGATCAAAAATCCAGACCCTCCAACCTTTTCTTGTTTGATTGTGTGTTTACCTCTAGTGGGCCTGCCCTCCCAATTTTCTCTTTGAGAAGGTAAGAGGGAAACGACCCAAGTGAGTATACCCGGACCCGAGGTTCCCAACTCACTATAATAAATAGGCCATTGAATACGAAAGGGTTAATGGTTGGGGCTATATGAGAGTTCACTCTCACATTGGGTGCTTAGTAGGATCCTAGAGATCTCAATCATGCTTGCATGACTACTAAGTTCTTGGTGCTTCGTTGGGCTATAGGCCTCAATTGCACTTGCGCAACTTCGAAGGGTAGCTCCTAACGGGAAGACTTACTAAACACCTTGTTCATAGTGGCCAAGAACCTTCTAGTCATTGGTGCAAGAGGTCGGACCTCTGAAGCAACCCATATTCTTACAGCCCTTAGTAGAGACACAAAGTTCGCCATGAGAAGTTTTCATGGGAATTGATGTTTGGCTACCCCGAGAAGTGAGTGCCGTGGAGGGGAGCTAGTGGGGTCAAGCATCTAAGTGTCCGCTCTGGGTAAGCATAGATGGGAAACCAATTGGGATTCAATGACTATTGTCCTTGCCAACCTTAAGAATGTTGTATATGAGCATGAGTGTCTTTGATATAATATGCATTTGATCACTGTGTTTGCTTTGTTTGATACATACTTGCCAAGAGTAGACTAAAAACACATCACTATCCCCAAACACTTTTCAAAAACATTTGTCAAGACACAAACAATTGTCCAAGTCATTACCCACATCAAGTCCAAAATTGTGTCAAAACTCTGACCGTCCCATTTTTCATAAGCCTAAGAGAGAAGCTAAGAGTTCGTCATCTCCATCAACATTCAAGTTTGTCATTTGAAACACCAAATATCATCCAAATCAGGGTGGTCGTATCCCTTCATACAACTTGCCATTCAAATCGATCCTCCATTAAGTTGTATTCATGTCAAAGACAACCTAGTTATCAAGTTTCTTGTAATCCATCACTACCATACCTTCTTCATCAATCATCCTCAAATTTCTTAAATCCTTTCATCCTCAATTTTCTTAAATCCTTTCATCACAAATTTCTTAAGTCTTTTCATCCTCAAATTTCTTAAGTCCTTTCATCCTCAAATTTCTTAAATCCGTTCATCACAAATTTCTTAAATCCTTTCATCACAAATTTCTTAAGTCCTTTCATCACATTTTTCCTAAGTCTTTTCATCACAAATATCGTGTATGGTCACAACTCGATCCCAAAAGAAAAATATGGCTGAACAACAATATGGCATGCCAGACATTGGTGTCCTATATGAAGATTCCATGCAAGATCATACACAAAGTGGGCAACCTAGCAATCAAGATCAAAGTCAAAATCTTGACATGGTTAACTAAGATGAACTTTGTCCGGAAGTGCAAACTTTCCTAGTGGATTCTTATAACCAAGAGATGATGGAAAAGTTTATTAAACACAATCCTATTGCACTTCTGAAAACTCTTCTTGAACATGGAGCTCAACTTTCACTTGAATTTAATAGATCCGCTCTCGCCCAACAACCACAAGGAGACCTCGCTCCCACACAAAGTGCTGCACCTACTATTCAAACTCAATCAATTGCAGGCCCATCAATCGTCCAGGCTCAATCAATGCCACCTGCGGTACCTCCCACCATGGTCTCCATCCCACCTTCTTCCTCCTTACCATCCATACCACTATCAAATCCGATCTCATCCATTCTCCAACAAACTTCTATACCACCTCCTTCTATTCAACCACAAATTTCTATTCCACAAACTTCCCTTCCTCCCAACAATGTCGCAAATTTTATCTGGGCCGTATTCAATCCCGTCACAACAATTGGTGGACCGCAACCAACTATCCCTCAAACCCCAGTGACATCAGTCATCACATCCCACATTCCCACCTCCTCATCATATCAATATATTGGTGGTGGTGCACCTTCTTTGGTTCATCCAATTCTTGAGGCAAATACAATTCATCAATATCAAAGTCCACAACAAGACCTCATCAAGGAAATTCAAGACATGAAGAATATCATCAAGGACATGAAACAAAGGACTAATAAAAGGAAAACTTACTCGTTCGAAGAGTTTTTCCTTTGTCCTTACAACCCATCTATATCAGTTGCACCATATCCCCCAGGATTTGAGATCCCTAAATTCACCAAGTATGAAGGCAAAGGAGATCCCCGCGACCATGTCCTAGAATTCCACATCTTATGCCAGGAAGTCTCCTATAGTGACCTTTATCTTCACAGACTCTTTCCCAAGAGTCTCATAGGAGACGCCTTGGCATGGTTCTCATCTTTACCACGAGGTTCCATTGTCTCTTTTCCAGACATGGCAAAAAAATTTGTGGCCCACTATGCATACAACATGGGTAATGATGTATCTATGATGGACTTATGTAATACAAAACAAAGGCCTGAAGAAACCTTCACCAATTTCCTACAAAGATGGTGATATCTTATCACAAAATTCCAGTGGGACATGCCAGAACAACATCAAATTGAGCTATTCCAAAAGAACTTGGTGCCTGAACTTTGAAGACCTTTAATATCCTAATGCATCAAATCCTTCCAAAAATTGACTGATAAGGGCTTCGCCCTCAAATGTGTCTTGTTGGAAAAAGGAACCTTGAAACATTACCAGAAGTCGACACAAAGTTCTTCCTCTTATTATAACGACAAGCCAAAATTCTGGTCCAAAAACAAAAATGTGGTCAATGATGGTATAACTGATGCAAAGCGGGTCCAAACCGTGGCCGCTCCCCCAAAATCCACCACCAACAATCATCAATTTAGCAACCGAAATCAATCCCAAAAACCTCACAACAATGTCTCAATCCAGGGACAACCACCCTGATCGAATAACAGAACTCCAAGAGATTTCTCTCCTCTAGCTGAGCCTATTGAAGTGGTGTTTCAAAAACTTGTCCAAGAAAGTGTAGTGGTTTTTCCAATCACTCGCCCATTTGACCCCAATAAACTTAAACGGAGATGGTATAATGAAAATGAGTATTGTGAATACCATCATATCAAGGGACATGATACACAAAAGTGTATGAAACTGAAGATCTACATACAGGATCTCATTGATAGAGGTGAGATTGAAGTAGCAAATGCAAAACTTGGTAATAACAATGACAAACTCAAAATGTACCAGGAACCCTTCTTGAATCATGATAAAGGAAAAGGCTCATCATCTAACGCAATGGGTTATGACTATGCTAATCACATAACTGGTTTTGATTTTTCAGTAGGTCGCATTGAACTTGCAGACAATCATGTCAATGTCATAACCATCCAAGGAGTCAATTCTCCTTCTTCCCAAAGCAGACCAAATCCAAATCCTGCTAGGATAGTCATTCAAGGCGCCACGCCTTCCACCTCCCATTTCCAGAATGACTGCAATGCAACTACACGCCAAGGAAGAGTCACCATCCAAGGAGTTCCTCCCCCACCAAACCTCCCACCCATGTCTTCCACCCGCCGATATGACCTCCTTGATCAACTTGGGAAGACACCCGCACAGATCTCCATTTTGGAACTTCTCAAGACCTCCCCAGTCCATAAAGCAATTTTGGAACAAGCCCTTCTCCAATCACGCGTTCTGGATAACATCAATGGCACCCAATTCCAAGCCCTCATTGGAAACCTTGCTGCCCAGCAACACATTGTATTTAACTCCAAAGATGCTCTCGCAGATGAAGACCATAACAAACCTTTGTACATTGAAGCTCTCATCCACAAGCACAAGGTCAAATGTATCTTGATAGACGGTGGATCCAGGCTTAATTTGTGCACATACAAATTAATAAAACAATTGGGACTTTCTGAGGATCTGACAGACACATCAGGAAGGATCACAATAAAGGCATATGATAATGCAGAAAGAATTTCAAAGGGCGTGATCACTTTACCTCTTCAAGTGGGCCCCATTACAATTGAAACCCCTTGCCAAGTACTAGATCTTGACCTCCCCTACAACACTCTCCTCGGGAGGCCATGGATTCATTCCTTGTAGGCCGTACCCTCCACCTATCACCAATGCATCAAATTCACCTATAACGGAAGAGTGATCACTATCAAAGGTGATCCCCAACCTTTTCAATATTGCAAACTATTAGAGGGGAAGCATCCGTATCATTGCCCACTAAATAGACCCTCGCCAATGCCTCCATCTGACACATCAAATGTTGCCTCCACATCACCCCAACCAAATAATCAAATCAAGATCTTGGACAAAGGCTGTGGAGAATACAAATTGGAGGATGTCTTATTAATAGGCAACCTCCCTCTCTCTCCTAAGTCATTTGGCAAACCAAAAGAGATAAAAAAGGACCCAAAACCAGTCATGCAATACCAAAACACCACCTTCCAGCAATGGGGCCCACTTGATAATGAGAGCCTCGAAGTAGATATCTCTTCATGGCTATACCGGGAAGAAGATGAAGATCCAACAAGAATACCCAAAGAAATGTACTCAAAAGCATCTGCCATAGTTGAAAAAATGGGTTACAAAGGAGACGACCTAGGACCAGAGGAGAAAGGAAGAAAAACACCTATAAATCCTATCTCCTACAGATACAATAGAGGCTTGGGGTACACCCCGATGCCTAAGATTACTATTGCTGGTGCCCCTTCTAGTCCTTCTTCGGATATCGAAAGCACTGACGAAGAGGAATTCCATGAAATTCCTTATGAATATGAGAAATATATCTTCTTGGACGCTTACATCAATACCATCATCCCCATAACCCCTCCCACTTCACATGAGCTGCATCTTGTCCATCCTGAACTCATTGATTGGGGCCAATGAGACAAACCCACTTTAGATATCCGCACCGACGATAATGCTCTCATTGCTCTCCTAACAGTGCAAAATATGGAAGATTGTAGCAGAATCGAGGGTATTCAACTACACGAAAAGGGATACTTTGGTAGTCAAGTTAATACCCTTAGCCACAAAAAGGATAATAAAAGAAAAAGATATGATTCCCTAGGTGAAAACCTCCCTGAAGTGCCTTTGGATGAACAAGAAATAAAAACAAAGGGCCTATTTGAAAGTGAAAACCTGGAAAAGGAACTTGACGATGAGGGATTTGACCTCCCTACCATTGGTTACCTTCCATAGGACAAATCAAATTTGTTGATAGAAGAAACAGACAGCATCAACATGGGCACCAAGGTCATTCTGAAAAATGTGCTCATTGCCAAATCCCTCACAGAAATCGAGAAACAAGACTTCATCAACTTCCTTACAGAGGTAAAAATCAATTTTGCATGGTCCTATTCCGATATGCTAGGGTTGGACCCTGCCTTGGTGGTTCACAATCTCGCCGTCCCCCCAGATGCAAAACTTGTAAAACAAAAATTGCGCAAAATGCACCCACATATTACACTCTTGGTCAAGGCGGAACTCCAAAAGTTGTTAGACACAAAATTTATCAAACCAATAGATTATGCTAAATGGGTCTCCAACATTGTACCTGTCGGAAAACCTGTTGGGGGCATCCGCATCTGCAGAGATTTCTGAGATCTAAATATAGCTTGTCCTAAAGATGATTTCCCACTCCCCAATATAGATATGATTGTGGACCTTACAATAGGACATGAAATGTTATCGCTAATGAATGGGTTTTCTGGATACAACCAAATCAGGATAGCAGATGAGGATCGGCATAAAACTGCATTCACAACACCATGGGGTACCTTCTGTTATCGGGTCATGCCTTTTGGCCTTAAAAATGCTGGAGCTATGTATTAATGGGCAATGCCAACAATTTTTCATGACCTCTTGCATAAAATTATGGAGGACTACATAGATGATCTACTAGGAAAATCCAAGACAAGATAAGAACACATCCCCATTCTAAAACATATCTTCAAAAGATTGGAAAAATACAAGCTGCGCCTAAATCCCAAAAAGTGTGTGTTTGGCGTCACATCAGGAAAACTACTGGGATTCATTGTTTTCTGCAGAGGCATCGATGTTGATCCCGCAAAGGTAAAAGCTATTATGGAAATGCCTCCGCCAAAAACTCTCAGACAATTGCGCAGTCTCCAGGGAAAACTCCAGTCTGTTAGGCATTTCATTTCACATCTAGTAGACAAGTGCCATCCATTTGCACACCTATTGCGTAAAGACACAAAATTTAAATGCAATTGCCTATGTCAAAAAGCCTTTGAGAAATTAAAAGAATATCTAGCATCACCTCCCGTATTGATGCCTCCTGCTCTTGGAAAACCCCTTATTTTGTATATATGTGCTACTGCAGTGGCATTGGGGGCATTATTGGTGCAAACAAATGATCAAAGGAAGGAACACGCCATTTACTACATCAGTCGGACGTTGGTAGGATATGAACTCAATTACACCCCCATTGAAAGAGCATGTTTGACATTAGTGTTCAACACATAGAAACTACGACACTATATGCTAAATAATAAGACAAAATTAATTGCTAAAATTGATCCACTTAAATATCTCTTGTCCAAAGCTGCTCTCACTGGCAGAACCGCCAAATGGGTCATGCTCTTAAGTGAGTTTGACATTGAATATGTGGATAGAAAGACAATCAAGGGACAAGTCATTGTAGATCAGTTGGCTGAAGCTCCACTTCCAGGTGACCATCCTCTTTTCACAGAATTACCAGATGAGTTCATTATGACTGTTACCACATCCTCCACATGGAAATTGTATTTTGATGGCTCCTACACTCAAAATGGATCGGGGGTAGGAATATTATTGATCACACCTCAAGGAGATGGCATCCCCAAATCATACAAAATAGCCTTTGCTTTTCCAACAACATAATAGAATACGAGGCCCTCATCACAGGTTTACGCTTGGCTATCCACTGAAAAATAAAGGAATTACAAGTCTATGGCGATTCCCAACTCATCATAAAACAAGTCAATGATGAATACCAGACAAAAGATGATAAACTCCTTCCCTACCATACCATGGTTGAAGATCTTAAGCAACATTTCACGACAATCAAGTTTGACCAAATCCCATGAACAAATAACATGGCTGCAGATGCAATGGCCACCATTGGCTCCCTCCTTCAAATGCCAACACACAGTCAGAAGTGTGAGTTCTTGGTCGAGCAATTGTTTATACCGGCATACGACCTACCAGAGTCTGAAATGGTGTGTGTTCTTATTGGTCCTGAGTCCCCTTGGTACCAAGAAACCTTCACTTTCCTCAAAGACAACACCAATCCCCACACCTCACTAAAACCCAACAACAAACCTTGATCCGCCGATGTGCCCATTACACCATCCTTGCAGACACCTTGTTCAGAAGGCATTTTGATGGTTCCCTCCTAAGGTGTTTAGAAAAACAAGAAGCAGAATGGGCATTACACGAAGTACATGAGGGTATTTGTGGGGCACACTCAAGTGGACTCTCATTGGCTAAATTTTTTTTGAGAATAGGATACTATTGGCCTAAAATGGAAGAATGTGCATACAATTATGTGAAGAAATGCATCCCTTGCCAGCAGTATGGCGACAAGATTCATGCACCATCACAAGAATTACAACCATTCATTACACCATGGCCCTTCTCGTAGTGGGGGCTTGATCTCATTGGGAAAATCCACCCTTCATCTTCCAACGGACATAAATTCATTATCACCGCCACCAAATACTTCACCAAGTGGGTAGAGGCTATCCCTCTTACTTTCACCACCGGCAAACAAATATCCAAATTCATCCTGAACTACCTAATCTGCTGATATGGCATCTCAAAAGTTATCATCACAGATAATGGTAAACAATTTAAGAACCAAGATGTCAAAGAACTTTGCCAAAAATTCAACATCCAACACCGCTTCTCCACTCCATATTACCCCCAAGGCAATGGCCAAGCTGAGGCTTCTAATAAAACCCTAATAAAAATCCTCAAAAAAGACAATCAATGAAGCGGGCCATGATTGGCACCTCCAAATCCATCCTGCATTGTGGCCCTACCGCACCTCCATCCGCACCCCCATAGGTGCCACTCCTTATTTCCTAGTATTTGGTTCTGAAGCCATCCTTCCCCTTGAGATCGAGATCCCCTCTCTAAGGTTATCACTGCAAAACATCCTACCAGAGGAAGAATACAGATTTGCCCGCTTACAAGAGATAGAATTGTTAGATGAAAGGTGCCTCAAGGCCTTAAATCATCTTTGGGTATATCAAAACCGTCTGCGCATGAGTTATCATAAAAAAGTCAGAACCCGAGAATTCCAAGTTGGTGATCTTGTCCTCATGGAAAATCAGAAAAATCTACAAGAAAGAGAAAAGAAAGGCAAGTTCAAGCCTAATTGGCTTGGACCATATGTAATCACAGTGAAATATGGATCAGGAGCTTATCAGTTGGCTACTCCTAAAGGCGATCCTTTGGATGATCCAATGAATATCATGCACCTCAAAAGATTTTATGCTTAGTCTTCAGAAAGTCTTAAATTGTCAAAAAAAAAAAAATCAAGAAAAATTAAAAACAAAAAAAAAATGAGAAAAAGATCCTGAAAAAATCGTCACTTTGGTGAAAACTTGGCAAACAGGCACCTTATGACACAAAAAAAATAAAAAATCAGAAAAAGAAAGAAAAAACAATTCATCCATTAGTGAAAACCACTTGGTGGCGCTATGGACAAGTACCTTGGTGAAAACCTCTGTGCAGATGCCAAAGTAAATAACTGGATCCACTGTCTATCATGTCGATACTACAAATCATCTGCCATCCAGCCCACCCATGCGCAACATTCCTTCTTTTCCACCTCCCAATAAAACATGTGTATGATGATGAGTCTTCACCGGAGTCATGAACAAGGAATGTCCCATTGAAGCTGAGCTTATATGCCTCTGTGTAAGCTTCAAGAAGTCTTGAGCAACAATCCCAAGTCCATCCTAGTTCTACTCTTGGCAAGAGGTATCATGTGGTTGCAAGGAAGAGACTTGTTAGATTTTGTTAGATCTTTTCATATAGGTTTGCATCTTTTTCCCTATGACTGCCACTATTTACGACTGCCTAGGTTCTTCCATATCCAGCTACGTTATGATAGGTGCATACTAAGGCATATTTCATAGTATGACATGTTTTGGATCCTTCTTGTATAAATCGACGACCTGGTACTAGTGTTTATCAACACTTACCTTCTCGTGTACAAGAGGTATCGGTGTGTTTGAGGGTTTCCTTGCATGAACCCACAACTCTGTATTAGTGTTTCTTAACACTCACATTGTTATGTACAAGAAATTCCCGTTTGTCTACAGAGTCAGTCCACACCCTACGTTTCTCATGACATCCTGATTTCTATAATCAATGGTGCAAGTCACTCAGGGCAACATCAAACTAGGTTGGCTCTCCACATTTGTTGTGCATAAAATCTCACCATCATTCCATCAAATCCTAAACTCAATAATCCCATGGAGTTCTCAATTGCCCCCATTTTCCTCCACGGTCTCGCATCTCGTATTCTTTTTTCCAAATACCTCATGACTGCTTCATATTTGTTCCTCATCTATCCCTTCCACCTTCATTTTTCTTCCTCTATTTTTTTTCCTTCCTCACATAATCAATTCTGATTTTGATTCATGTCTTATATAGGATGTATCCTTCCTAAAACCAGACGCTCTGATCATGTCTTATACAAGATGAATCCTTCCTAAAACTAGACATTGTGATCTGATCATGTCTTATACAGGATGAATCCTTCCTGAAACCAGACGTTGTGATGAATCATGTCTTATATAGGATGAATCCTTCCTGAAACCAGACGTTGTGATCTGATCATGTCTTATACAGGATGAATCCCTCCTAAAACTAGATGTTGTGATCAGTCATGTCTTATATAGGATGTATCCTTCCTGAAATCAGACACTCTGGTCATGTCTTATATAGGATGTATCCTTCCTGAAACTAGACACTTCGATCATGTCTTATATAGGATGAATCCTTCCTGAAACTAGATATTGGGATCAATCATGTCTTATACAGGATGAATCCTTCCTGAAACCAGACACTTTGATCATCTTTGTCTTATACAAGATGAATTCTTCTTGAAACTAGACTGAATCTAGATCTTATCAATCAAATCAAATCAAATCTATCGGGATATCAATTTCACAAAACTCAAAAGATCAAATACCTCAATTGATCTCTTGAGGGGGCATCACCATACCATAATCTATCAATCAAGAGCCAGGGCATCTTATCAAACCAATATCAGCATCAAAACAAGATTAATCTTTGAATCAATGTGTCATCACACCTCGCTTGAAAGAGGGGCAAAATGTAGACACTTAAAAATAATTATTTTAATTATTCCTCGCATAATTAATTAATTAATTAATTAGGTAAATTCAAATTCCTCTCAATATTAATTAAATATAATTAATATTGTCACTATAGCATATGATTTATTTAATAAATCAATCCCTTTCTTTATTCTTCTAAAAAAATCAAATCCTCACAAATCTTCCTCTTAGCTAATTAATTTCAATTAATTGGTTAACCTACACGATTCCTACAAATCATCTTCTTAATTCATTCTTCTAGAAACTCCCTAAACTCAACATTATTCTTCTAATTTTTTATTCCCTCCACTCATTCTCTCTCCTAGTCAATTTCTCCTACCAATATTAATCCCACCTAACATTTCCTCTAATCCCCCTCCTAATGAGTCATTAATGGTTAATCAGTATGATTAGCCACAAAGTCAACTCTTTGTCCTTTTCATCCAGCCACTAGCTTTAAATGCTCCTTTCCTAGGTGAATGTAAGATTTTCGAAATCACACATTCCTCTAGGCATCCCCTCTCCCAAGGAATTTTTAATTCCTTTTTAGTCCTCCAATCCCCATGATATCCTTTTTTGGAGAATTTTTAATTCCTCCAATGCATCTTGTGGAGTGTGGAGATACGAAATGCCTTTAAGGCATATTTCTTAGTCTCCACACCCTCTCTTGGACCTTGTGTGAGCTCACAAGTAAATCCTAGCCCTTCATCTCGAATTCATCCTAGCCATCCGTTTTCCTCTCCTCTTCCTATAAAATAGGGCTCCATCCCTTCATTCAAAACATCTTGAAATCCAGTAAGTTTATGCTGCCCTTTTGAGCCCAGGAAATCATCTTGGCAACTTGATCATCTCATCCTTATCATTCTTTAAATCCATTCCATTTGTGCACAACATTGGAGAGCCATCCAAATCTGGCAATCAAAGGAGCACATCAAGTGGAGCATTATCAAGGGGTGCCTTCATTTCATCAAGCTCAATCCGAAGGAGAAGGTAAAATAGCAAGGTGAAATGGTCTTTTAATGATATTTTAGCATTTTGCATGTTTATTTTGTTATGTTTTGATCATTTGACCTTCAAATCTATTTTCCCCTCTTCAGGTATAATCAATATCCTTGTTCCTGGTCAGGAACTGAGAGAAGAAACTAACAGCTTCATCCCTAATTTCATCCTCATTAAGAAGAATTTTGTCCTCATCAATTAATCTGGAAATTCTGTTCGCAACTTTATGTTTCAAAGAGGTAATGTGGAAAAATTTAGTGTTTCTGTCCCCAACTTCCAACCAAATCGCACTAGATCTCTGCCTCCAATAGATTTCCTCTCTAGAAATGATATTGTGAAGTTTGACTAAAACATCATCTTCCATAGCTTTGGGATGCTTTTTATAGCCATATTTCTGTATAGAGTTTTGGATTTGTTCTAGTTCCTCCTTCAACTTTTTCTTTGAGTCAAAAATATCACCAAAGACCTTCTTGTTCCATATCTTAATGTTGACTTTGATGTTTCTAAGTTTTTTAGCAACTTTATACATGGCAGTTCCATTCACATCAATATTCCACCAGTTGGCAATAGATTTTTCAAGATAGGGGTGAGAAATCCACATTTTCTCAAACCAGAAAGGGAAGCTCTGATTATTCTTAGTGATCTCAACAACAAAAGAAATGGGATAATGATCCGAACCAATTCTATTGATGACGGACATGGAGCATCTATGAGAAAGAATCCAATCATTAGTAACAAGGGATCTATCGAGTCTTACCTGAATGAGGTCTTCACCATCCTTGCCATTAGACCAGGTGTAGGAAGCTCCATTAAAATCCATATCAATAAGAGCATTGACATTGATAAAGTCCATCAAGTCAGATCTGCTACTCGGTTGAGCTTGGGTTCCTCCAGATTTATCAATGCCTTGCAGAGGAGTATTGAAGTCTCCCATCACAACCCAACTATTCTTAGGGAAAGATCTTTTTTGTTAGATTTTATCCCAAAATTTGCTTCTAGTAGATTTGGAATTAGGGGCATAGATATTGGTAACCACACATTCCTTTCCTTCATAGATTCTTTTAACTTTCATGGATATTATGTTACCATCTTCATCAATCATTTCTCCTGAAATAGTTTTCTTGTTCTAGAATATAGCCACCCCACTAGATGCCCCATTCGAGCTGCTACCACATACCCCTCCATTTTTAAAGAAGTTTAAATTCTCCACTTTCTCCTTAGTCATTTTGGTTTCCTAAACAAGGATAATATCTGGTTTTTGGTCTCGAATGAGATTTTGTAATATATCCTATTTATTGAGACCATTTAGGCATCTGATATTCCATGATATTACCTTCATTTGGAAACCTGGGGGCAGGATTCTTGTATAGTCTGCTGCATTCCATCAGCTATGTTTTGCTTGCTCTCCTGGTCCCTATGCCATTTCATAGTTTTACGTCCCGACGGAGATTTTGATGCACCAATATCAGCCTTGGACCTAGTCCTAGTTTTCACCCCATTAAGACCTCTTGCCTTGTTTTTTTTCTTTTTTCCATTCCTTGTTATTTCTTTCTCTTGCTCCTCTCCGGGCTCATCTTGCGTATTACTCCATATTTCTCCTCTTTTCTAGGATGATGTGGGCATATCAACTCCAATATTCTGGAATAACGCATTTAGATTAACCTTAGGCGATCTAAACTTGTTACTCCTTCCAAGTTAAAATTTCATGTCCTTCAAATTCATTTAGGCACTATTCATCTCTTTTTGTTATAGAAACTTGAGGGGCCTCATGATGAGAGTCAATGATATTCTCAATCTCACCATCTTCAAGTGTCTCTTCACTAATAGCATTCTCCTCCTCCTAAATCTGTAGAGCCTCAAAAGTATTGACTGTTTTAATCTCAAACTCCCCGATTTCATTCTTTTTATCTTCCTTCAAAGGGGGATTCTTAGGAGGGTCATTTCTATCTCCTTCTGATAGTTCTAATATATTACCAGGACTTCCACTTCTTCCTTCCACTTTGTTACCTTCCTTATTATTATTCTTTTATTTCCAAACCTGTTTGTGGGTGTTAACCATCACAAGTTTTTTAGGGTTGCTAGGGCAGGCCTTAGCCCAGTGACCAACTTTTTTGCAAGAAAAGCACACAAAGGGGAGTGATTTGAACTCTATTGTCTATTCCCATAATCCAAGTTTGGAACTTATATCAATAGAACTAGGAAGATCCATCTTCTGTGAAATATTGACACAGATGCACACATAAACTAGTCTTTTACGAGCTGCAATCATTAGATCTATCACAACAAGCTCCCCAAAGGAGTTAGCAATTCCTGAGAATACATCCTCAACCCAAAATTCCATCGGCAAGCCTAGCAGCCTTACCCAAATCAGAGTAGATTCAAAGAAAGAGTCATTGAGTTCCATGTTAGGAGACCATTTTCTCATTGATAAAGAGGATTTGCCAAACATCCAAGGGCCACCACTTAATGTTGCTTCCATATCTTCCCCACAAGAGAAGGAGAAAACAAAAAAACCTCTGGACAGGGCAGAAACATCAACCTGACCTTTCATTCTCCATTTTCTCTTTACAAAAGACCTAACATCCTCAATATTGGGTTGTGGTCCAACAAACTTCCCCACCAGAGAGAAATCCATTAAGGAAATGCTATGATCAATAACCAAATCTAGAACCTCAATAGCAAGTTTACCCATTTTTCTATCAAATATGTCCTTCATAAAGGAAAATGATGATTTACCAGTTGGTTTTCCAGTTGCTTTCCTTGCAAAAAGACTACCCCAAGGTTTGAGGGCTTGCACCTCCTTGATCTTTTCTGAGTCAACTTTCACAGCCTCGGGACCCATTTTTGGGGAATCTATCATCTTTTTGAGGTCAGGAGGAGGGTCCTGTTGCCGTGGGTTCCCATCCGGTCTCCCATCCTCATCATCCATCGCTTGTCCTTGAGCTGCAGTGGCATCAGAACCAGAGGATCCAGCCTTGTTGTTCCCTCCATTTCCAGTTTTCAAATTTCCCCCCTCTGCTTGCATTGTTCCCTCTATTTCTGATGTTGCAATCATTTCAACAAGATTGTTGAGTCTGTAACTACTTCTATGAAGAAAATTACCTAATATCTTTCCTCATAGGTTAGAAGCAGATTCCCTCCTGACAACCTACTTGGATTCTATTGTTGTTAGCAAAGTCTTGAGATCCTTATTACCGGTCTATGCAATAAAGGTTTATGCTATTCAAGAGTTGAGGCCTATAGATAAAACAAAGGTATCCCTAGACTCCATCATTGCTAAGTTGATAGCCTATGAGCTAAACAACTATGATGGCAGTATTTAGAAGATTGAGTCAGCCTTTAAAGCATCTGTTGCACCATCTAGAAAAGGAAAAGAAACAAGCACCAATGGTGAACCAAGACAGAGCAGAGAAATGGATGATGAGGAGATCCTGATGGAATTTGAAGCTCTTCTTGCCAAGAGACTTCCTAAAGGAATCGACAAATACAGAGGTAAGCTCCCTTTGAAATGCTTTTCTTGTAACCGAATAGGACACATTGCTGTAAACTGTCCTAATGGTGATAATAAGGACAAACTGGAAATGTTCAAAAAGTTCAAAGGAGGAAACTGGAGATACTATTTTGTAGCAATTGATGAAGGTGTCACTGATGAGGAATCAGCAGATGAATAAAATGAAGATATTGTGTTTGTTGCAGTCAAGGAAGATGTGTCAAACAAGAAGGTTCTTGTCTCCCACTTTGATAATTCCCATGAGTGGAATATTGATAGTGGCTGCTCTCATCATATGACTGGTGACCGGAGTAAGTTTCTATCTTTGGAAGAGTATGATGGTGGTGTTGTCCATTTTGGTAATGATGCACCATGTATGGTCAAAGGCAGAGGGTCTATCTCTCTGAATGGAAAGAGCAATGCTGACAATGTGTATTGGGTGGAAGGTCTCAGACACAACCTTTTAAGTGTTGCCCAGCTGAATGATAGTGGACTCACTCTGGAATTTAAAAATGGAGTGTGCAAAATCAAAGGAAAGAATGGTGAACTGATGGCCACCAGTATGTAGACCAAAGGTAACCTATTTCAGCTGAATGCAAATATCAGTACATGTCTTATGGCTAAGTTTGATGATAGCTGGATATGGCATAGGCGACTCTGCCATGTAAACTTTGATAACATTGTGAAGGCCAGCAAGATCAAGGCAGTTAGAGGATTGCCTGTGCTGAGCAAACCAGAAAATCCTCTGTGTAGAGAGTGTCAATTGGGGAAAATGTCTTCCTCAACCTTCAAAGGTAAATCTTTCATTGCAGACAATTTACTTGATCTTGTGCATACTGATTTGTGTGGTCCTATGAAAACTAGGAGTGTGCAGGGAGATAGGTATTTTATGATTCTTACAGATGATTGCTCAAGAATGATGTGGGTCACATTCTTGAAGGACAAGTCTGAAGCCTTTGGAAAGTTCAAAGCTTTCAGAGCACTAATAGAAAAGGAAAGCAGTAGGAGAATCAAATGCCTTAAAACTGATCAAGGAGGGGAATTCACTTCTGGTGAATTCAATAAATACTGTGAAGAGAATGGAATCAAGAGACAACTGTTTGCCCCTAGACTCCATAGCAGAAGGGCTTAGCAGAGAGGAACAATCAGACTATGGTTGAAGCGGTTAGAACTATGTTGATCCAAGGAAAGTTTGCTCACACCTTTTGGAGAGAAGCGGTGAGCACTGTAGTCTACACAATGAACCGGGTACTCATAAAAAAAGGTAAGGATAAGACTCCTTATGAGTACTGGACTGGTAAGACACCAGTGGTAAGCTACTTTAGAGTGTTTGGTAGCGAATGTTATATCAAGAGGAGTGAACATCAGAGCAAGTTCGATGCAAAATGTGATGAGGAAATATTCCTAGGATATTCCACCAAGAGCAAAGCTCTCAAATGTTTCAACAATAGGACTCAGAGAATTGTTGAAAGAATCAATGTTAGAGTTGATGAAAACTCTGAGAAACCTGAGGAAACCGACAATGAGCAAGTAGGAGATGAACCGGTAGTAACCTTCTAGGAACCGATTGCAAATCAGCCTAGTACTAGTAATTGTGCTCCTACATCGGTGGATGTTGATGCTGGTGAAGATGAGGATGAAGAAGAAAAGCAAGAGGAATTTGTTAAGAACATACCTAGGTATGTCAAACTCAATCATGATCCAAAGCCGATCATAGGAGACAAGGATGCAGGAATCCTTACAAGAAGAAAGGTCAGAGAAAACTCATGTATGATCTTTGAATTTGATCCTAAATCATTCAAAGAGGCACATAAAGATGAAGATTGGATCAAGGCAATGGAAGAGGAACTTGATCAGATAGAAAAGAATGGTACATGGTCTTTGGTACCCAGACCAGAGCATAAAAATGTCATTGGAACCAAATGGGTCTTCAAAAATAAGTTGAATGAGGATGGCACAGTGGTAAGGAACAAAGCCAGACTAGTGTGTAAAGGATATGCTCAAGAAGAAGGAGAAGACTATGGAGAAACCTTTGCTCCAGTAGCCAGATTGGAAGGAGTTAGTATGCTTCTTGCATATGCAGCTTTTAAAGGATTCAAGGTATATCAAATGGATGTAAAATTTGCATTCCTAAATGGAATACTTGAAGAGGTGGTGTATATAGAGCAACCAGATGGATTTGCCCTATCAAAAGACATTGAAATGGTGTGTAGGCTACATAAAGCCTTGTATGGACTAAAGAAGGCACCTAGAACATGGTATGAATGCTTGCACTCCCATCTTGTAAAGATTGGATTTGAAAGAACAAGTGAAGATAGCAATATATACTTGAAATCAGAAGGAGATTAGATTCTGATCTGTGAAGTATTTGTAGATGACATAATTTTTGGTGGAGATGACAAGATGAGTCATGACTTTGCCGATGAGATGAAGAAGGAATTTGTGATGTCACTCATAGGGGAGATTAAGTTCTTCATTGGACTATAGATTTAGCAAATGAAAGATGGAATCTTTATCACTCATTCCAAGTATGTCAAAGAGGTGTTAAAGACCTTTGGCATGGAAGACAACAAACCGGTTGGTACACCAATGGTGACCGGTTGTAAACTATCAAAAGAGGATGACTCAGTGTTGGTAAATGAGAAGGAGTATCGATCAGGGATTGGTAAGTTGCATTATGTAGTGCATAGTAGATTGGACATTGCACATGTAGTAGGCATTACCACTCGGTTCCAAAATATCCCAAGAGAATACCACTTGGTAGCAGTCAAGCAGATTCTTAGATATCTGAAGGGAACTATTAACTTTGGATTATGGTATCCATACAATAATGATTTCAACTTGAGAGTGTTCACAGATGCTGATTGGGCTGGTAATGTGGACGACCGGAAGAGCACCACCAGTGGTGCATTCTTTCTCAGTGGTAGATTGGTCTCATGGATGAGTAAAAAGCAGAGTTGTATCTCTCAGTCTACAGCAGAAGCGAAGTATGTTGCAACTTTTATGAACTACACTTAGAATATTTGGATGAAGCATGCATTGAATGGCTTCAATGTTCCTGTATCTAAACCGGTAAGCATATTTTGTGACAATACAAGTGAAATTAACATCTCCAAGAATCTGGTTTTACATGCTAGAACCAAGCATTTTGAACTCAAGTATCATTTCTTGAGGGAAAAGGTTCAGAACAAAGAGGTGGTATTGGAACATGTTTCCAGTAAGGAGTAGTTAGCAGACATATTCACCAAGCCTCTACCGAAGGCTACCTTTACCTATTTGAGAGGTGAATTGGGGGTGCTGCCCCTTCAAGAGGTAAACTAAAGGTTTGTGCTCCACATCAGTCAGGTCTTACATTGATATATCTTTTCAGGATTGATGTGTTGAAGGATGCTACTCCTCAGGGGGAGCAACATTATGGAACAGGGCAACGTGTGCCTCCACTTTGGCATTGTTGTCAAAGGGGGAGAAGATGTGAAGCAGAGAAGATATTTGCAGCAATAGGGCGAAGATGTAATACTAAGTGATATCTTTGTATATTGCCATCAATGCCAAAGGGGGATATTGTTGGCATATGTGCAGAGTATGATGACATGATAACATTGTATGTTGTCATTGATGTCAATATGCTGAAAAGTGAACCAGTATATTGAAGGTAAGAAACTGGCAAAGAGAACCGGTATGATGTAGTGAACCAGTATATGTGCAAAAGGTGAAGCGATATGTTTGTCCAAGTGAACCGGCATGTTGGAATGTGAACCATTATATGGAATGTTTTCTATCAAGGCTTAATATGGTGTGACTACCGGTTGGTAGTCTCAAGGTTTTCTGTTGAAGCATTTCAAGCATGTGTGATTCAATTGATGACATCATGTGATGAGTTAGCATTATAATGGAGATCAGATCATGTTTCCACGTCAGCCTTGTGTGCGTGAAGGAGATTGATCCTATCTGCCTTGGGAATGTGCGAAGTCTCTCTAAATAGTGGAGAATGCGTGATAGGTTATCGCCTCCATGAAGCGGTGAAGAATGAACGATGGAGAACATCTTGAGATTTGATCAAGACCGTTGCATTCAATGCAAATTGTTCAATGGTCAAGATTGAATGATTAAATTGCTTAACCTAAATGTTTAGGGTTTAGGGTTTATGTTGCCAACCTATCTGTTTTCTATAAGGTCGATGTTGTGTTTCATGTTGAGGTTGTTGGCAAATGTTGTGTGTGTATCTAAGTGCAGAGATACGTGAATCCTTGCTAGACCAGATAAGAGAGCTGATACTTGCAGAGTGTGTATGCAGAAGGAGGGAACTAAAGCAGATCTGCATTGGCATTGAGTGCTATTACCAGATCATTGTAATACCTATTGATCTCTAACCACTTCAACAATTGGAAAATCCCTTAATAGGGTAGCTTTAACCAGCTTGTTGTAAATCCTTTAACAGGGTGACTCAAAGCCATTGAGTTCTTAAAATCCTCTAACAAGGTAACCTTTAATAGGGTTTAACCCTTAACTGGGTATTCTAGCCATCCCTTAACCGGGTGATCCCTAACAGGATCGGTTCCTAACAGAACCTGTTGTAATAGTCTCTAATCAGACTAGGCTCCTAATAGAGCAGAATTCTAAAGAGTTCAAGAACAACTTGTGGGTATTCATCCCCACCATGGTTTTTCCCAATTGGGTTTCCACATGAAAAATATGTGTGTCATGTGTGATGCCTTTTCATGTGATGCTTTGTTATTTTCTGTCAAGTGGTGAATCAAGTTGAACTAGCTAGTTATTATATTTTTGATGGTAGATTACCTGTTTATGCATAAGGATAAAGTGGAAATGAGGGTGTAAGGTGTGTGGAATGCTAAGTGTTGGCAGTTTATGTCTTTCACAATATCATTGTGTTTAATCGGTAGTAATCTAGTTTTGACCGGTGTTAGTGTTTGCCAGTCAAGTGCACTGTTTGCAAGCAAACCGGTTTAGGAAGAGTTTTTGTGTCTGTACTGATTCAACCCCCCCTCTCAGTACCGGTTTGGTACTCACTATTCATCATTGAGTTATCAGTGTCTTCATTTGTTACTTTAGAGAATCATCTATCATCACTGAAAACAAAGCAAAATTCCAAAAATTGTAGAAAAACAACCAAGTCAAAATATTAGGGCAGTTTAGAGCATAAGAGCAACCTCTTAGCGTGAAGAAACCATATTTTAGTGCATTAGACCTTTGCCTTAGTGCGTTAGGGCTTAACGTTAGCACTTCATCAAAATCCAAAACTAGCAATTTCAAGTAGCACGTTTGAAAAATAGTTTAGCGCGTTGAAGTATCAGCTTAGCACGTGGAAACCAAACTTTAGCGCGTAGAGATCAACAGTTAGCGTGTTGGTAGCCCATATTAGCGCGTAACCTTTTGAACCAAGATAAAATCAAAACAATCTAGTTAGCACGTCACAGGGGGCAGCATAGTGCATGGGGTCTTTTCTATAGCGCATTAAGGAATTTCTGTAGCGCATTGCGTCTCTGTCTTAGCGCATAGCCAGAACCAGAAAAATAGGGGGCAAAATAGAGGTCATTTTTGAAAAATTTGAAAACAATTTTAGAATCTCTCCTTCCTCTACCTGAACTTCATTAGATAGAAAACCAAGATAGAGTGTCCAAAACTATTCTCAAAAGCAAGTTTTTTGTCGAACAAAGTTGTCCAAAATTTGAAAACTTGTCGCATGGTAACACATCTCTCCTATCAAAATCAGGAAACCTCATCACAAGTATCAAACAGGTCCTTCAATCAAATGGATTTCTATCCCAAAAAACACTTGCTTTAAAACTCCAAGTTGTCAAATCAAGTTTCCATATCGGGAAAGCTCATATTCCATTTCATTTGGCATGCTTTGTCATGAGGGGGCATCTAAACCTTCACTTTGATAAAGTAAAACTTGAGTTTCTAAAACAAGCTAAACTAAATCCAAAACAAATAAAAGGAAACCATTGATTGCTTGTGCATGACTAATCCTCATATTCTGAGAAGAAAGAGTATTTATCATAACACTAAGTTGAAGAAACAACAACCCAGTTCTTCAAAACTTGCCAAATGGAATAAGTTTTTATACATCAATCGCCAACTCTTCAAATCTCATCGCACATTCCTTCGTCATATACGCTTGTATCTTCAAGACAAAACCAACGAATTTGACAAGGAACCATTGAGGAGTAGAGCATTCTGTCAAAAATCAGCATTCAGTCAATGCATAAATCAAGGTGGAAAGATCAATCTAGCCTTCTTTCCCGAAGAGTGCATCACTTACAACATACCCCGATTTGAACCTCCAATCCCTGAACAACACATCGAAGAGGAGTTCATTCCCTTTGTCACATAAATTTTTTACTAGATGCCCGCTGTTACTCGCACTCAATGAAATAAACAAAGCGAAATTCAACTGGAATCCAGCATGAATCGAAGATTATCAAATCCTTTCGAGGGTCCGCATCTAGAGGACACCGAAATTTCTAAGGAACTCTTTCAAGAGTGTCAAGAAAGTGCTTCATTTCAAAGGCTTGTGGAAAGGCTCATGGAAAATGACAAAGAAAAATATCTGCTCATGCTCACAAGCAAAGGAGTTAAACTTCCTGAAGATTTGGACACTGACATTTTTAGAACAAGATCTTGACATTATGAATATCAAGAATGACAAAGAGAGGAAGAAGCTCGTGACCCTGAACAAAACATACATGAACAAAATCTACCAGAATAGAACTTGCCAGAGCAAAACATCTCTGAGCAAGACGTCCCCGAGCATAACATACCATTCCATACACCATGTCAGCTTAGAACTAATATAAGGGAAGAACTCTTCCCTCGACAAAATAATGCACCTTTGATTGCTCTCACTCAACAAATGCAAATGTTACAAAAACAAATGCAAGACATGCAACAAGGGACAACAGTACAATACTCCTTAACTAAAATTTGTCCTTATCCTTTTGACAGATGATTAAACATGGTGCCTTTTCTCCCAATCTCAGACGTTCCCAAATTTGACAAATATGATGGGAAAAGTGATCCTCGTGATCATGTTCGAGAATTTTGTACCATGAGTCTTGAATTCGCCCATGATGACACCTATTTGATGAGGTTATTCCCAAGAAGCTTGGGAGGGCAAACAATAGAATGGTTATCCAAAATCACACCTCCTGTCAGATCATTCGATGAACTAGTCAACAAATTCATAACTCAATATTCCTGTAACATTCAACATGCTATCACCATGCTAGATGTCTGTAACACCAAGCAGAAAAAAAATGAAACATTCATGGTATTTCTTCAACGTTGGTGATGGATGGTATCAAGATATCCTCGAGATGTCCCTGAGAAGGAAAAGATGGAAATTTTCATCGATAATTTAAATAGCGAGATGAGTTATAGACTCAAACTCCAATGCATACCATCTTTTGCTAAATTGATTGAAAATGGCATCCAAGTAGAAGAAGCATGTGTCAAGAAAGGAACATTAAAATTTTTCAAAGAAGGAACAAGTTCATCCAATTACAACAACCAAAACAACAATAACTTAGACAAATCCAGATTCTGGACTAGAAATAAAAATACTGGAAATGAAGGAAGAAATGAATCAAATGATCCAAAATCCAAAGAACCTATGCTCGCATTATCAGGTAATCCTCAAGCTACAAAGAATCCCAAAGGTGCTAACCAAGGCACTAACACTTATACTACGAATACCAATCAAGATCAACTCAACACAACAACACCAACAATACCCAAAACAATAACACCAATAGAGGACCTAATCCAAACTCACGAGGTAATGCAAACAACTTTCCAAAATGCATTTACACACCTCTAGGGCAATCACTGGAGTCAGCATTCAGAGAACTTTTGGCAAACAAAATTATCTCCTTACCAGCAATCAACAACTTTGAACCACAAGTCAAACCACCCTAGTGGAATGACTCACACTTTTGTGATTTTCATCGCAACAAAGGTCATCAAACAAATGATTGCATGAGATTGAAAAACATTGTTCAAGACATGATTGATAGAGGCGATTTGATAGTTGATGGTCTCAAAACAAACGGTGACCATGGAGCCTTTAAGAATCCTCTTCCAAACTACAACAAGGATGGAGCTTCAACCTCAAATGATACACGTGGAGCTCATATAAATCACATTTACAATAACACCATCAATCATATATCTGCTAAGGACAATCAAGTCAATGTTATCACAATCAAGGACAAGCGTGAACATGAATCCGTCAACGTAACAACCAGAGCTCAAAAATATGTCTTGAAGGGGCATATGTCAATGACAAACACCATACCCAAAATTTAATATGATCTAGTTAGTCAACTGCGCAAAACTCCTGCTCAATATCTATACTGGAGTTGCTAAAACTTTCACCAAAACACAAAGACATCTTGGAACAAGCATTATTGGAAACAAATGTACCTTAAGATCTAGATGCTGACAAATTCCAAGCCATGGTAGCCCATATGACAGGGCCTCATAACCTCACTTTTTTTGAGCATGATAATATCTCATTGAGCCATCCACACAATACTCCACTCCACATTGAAGTCTTGGTCTACAAGCATCGAGTCAAAAGAGTATTAATAGATGGAGGAGCTAGACTCAATATCTGTACCTTGAAACTTATTCGGGCATTAGGCTTCTTTGAGAAATCTATCGATCCACCAAAAAGATCACTATCAAAGCATATGATGACGAAGAAAGATTATCCAAAGGAACAATAATGCAATAATGTTGCCAATTCAAGTAGGACCAATACAAAAGGACACTATGTGCCAAGTCTTAGACATATACCTCAAATACAATATCTTATTGGGTCGACCTTGGATACATGAAATGCAAGCAGTACCTTCTACTTATCATTAGTGAGTTAAGTTTCCCTACAATGGGCAGGGGATTTCTATATTAGAAAATCAAAATCCTTTTCAACATTGTAATGCTATGGGGGCAGCCCAGGATAGCTTGGTTCCACATAATAGAGAAAAACAAAGTTACTTAGCACCAGATCTTCAGCAAGAAAAGTATACATCACTATCTATGGATTTCAAATAGAAGATGAAAATCAAAGAGCAGGGCATGGGAGAATACTCTTTAGAGCCGTTATGTTTAGCCAACTTACCAGTATCACCTAAATCTCATGGGATGCCTTCAGCATCAACACATCAAGCGACACAACCCATCACCAAGTTTGATGGCAAATTTATTCAACTAGACACTCTAGCACATGAATAAGAGGAGAAAGACATCCTTAGTTGGCTGTATAAAGATGAGGAAGAAGACAAAGCGGCTATTGTGGAGGTAGCTATACCAACACACATGTATGGAAAAGGTTACCTAATCATGCAACGAATGGGATACAATGGCAAAGGACCTATCGGCAAGCATCAAGAAGGCGTCATAGAACCATTGGATCCTCCTTCACAATTTAGTTAAGACAAAAAAGGATTGGGCTATGAATATATTCTACCACCAAGGAAGACACCAAGCAAATACCAAAAACCTCAGTGGAAAGCAGAGAAGAAATACAAGGAGGACTCCTGGCAGGAGGCACTATTTGAATTAGCTAAGACAATACACAAAGAACGTGAAAATCAAGAACAAAAGCAACATCAAGAGAATGCCATAAAACAAAAGAAGGAAACATCTACTGCAGAAGCACATCATATTCAAGAACCAATATCTGAAAAAGAGGAATCACCTCCTGATAACATCATTCCTCCCCAAGGAGAGATAGTATATGAACAAATGCAAAGAGTGGAAGCAGGATCTAACACAAAATCAGATAAAACTATCAAACTTGTATCAATCATCAAAGACCTGTTCTCACCCTACAACATACCAGTCGACAACATTGCTAGAATCTGGGATACTACCTATGAGACCGATTCCAATGAATATGGATATGGCATCTATTCTAATATTACTGAAGATATTTGTGCAAATGACAGTCATACACCCATCTCTCAAGAAGAACGTGACACAGAATCTAGACCACTTGAATTTGTTCCACAAAATATCTATGACGTCAAGGAAAATGAGCAGTGACATTACGAGCAAGCCTATACGGAAGATGATACCATCGAAGACCTCGACGAAATCCTTAACTTCTTTAACACCCAAGCCAAGCACGATGATACCTCCATCCTGACACTTATAGTAGTTGAACTTGATCCACCTAATGACTCCTTACCACTTGTCTTTCCTGACCTCATAGATTGCGATGAACCTGAAGCTCATGATATACCAATTTTCCCAAATGATGAATCCATTATCACTTACTTGTGTACCGTTAATGCAGAAAAAGACTCTACCAGTGAACAAAGTAACGAAATCTATAACCAGGGGAGTGCCAAGTCTCTCAGTCGCAAAAATGAACAAAATAAAAGATCTACTGCTGAAAACCAATCAATGGCAACAATAGATCACAAAAAAGTAAAAATAAAGGACGCATCTGATGGAGAAAACCTTTTTAAGGCACCTAAAGATGAGAGACTTGACACTCTTCCTGAGCCTTATCATGAGCGATCATCAATATTGATTGAGCCCACTCAGTCAATCAACATTGGTACTATAGAAGCAACCAAAAATATACACCTTGCAGAATCTTTGTCAGAGGAAGAAAGATCAAAGTTTATCAAATTTTTTAAAGAAAAGCAAATCAACTTTGCTTGGTCATATGTAGATATGCCCGAGATTGATCCACAATTAATCATGCATCACTTATCCATTACTCCAGGAGCTAAGCCAGTCAAGCAAAAATTGTGAAAGATGAATCCACATGTGGCACTTATGGTTAAAGTTGAGCTGAAGAAACTATTAGATTTTGGATTCATTTGACCTATCGACTATGCTGAATGGATTTCCAACATTGTACTAGTATCAAAACCAGATGGCAGTATCAGGATATGCACTGATTTTAGAGATGTCAACAAAGCCTGTCCCAAGGATGACTTTCCTTTACCTAGTATCGACATAATTGTAGACCTCACAATAGGCCATGCAATGCTATCACTAATAGACGGTTTTTCAGGCTATAATCAAATCAAGATAGCCGTAGAGGATCAAGATAGAACAACATTTACCTATCCCTGGGGAACATACTGTTGGAATGTCATGCCTTTTGGCTTAAAAATGCAGGAGCAACTTATCAATGAGCAATGACAACAATATTTCATGACATGATGCATACCTTCATGGAGGACTATGTGGATGATTTAATAGCCAAATCATTCACCAGAGCAGAACATTTAAGCATCTTAGAAAAGATTTTTGACAGACTGGATAAATTCCAAGTCAGGCTCAATCCTAAGAAGTGTGTCTTCGGGGTTACATCAGGCAAGTTACTAGGATACATAGTTTCAGCTAAGGGTATTGAAGTGGATCCAACAAAGGTACAAGCCATTATGGAGATGCCACACCAAAGAACATCAGCCAGCTCAGATCTCTACAAGGACAACTCCAATCAATCAGGAGATTCATCACTCAATTAGTAGATAAAAGTCTCCCATTCAATCATTTGCTACATAAAAATGTATTGTTCAGATGGGAAGCCAAATCAAGCAATATCTAATGAACCCAACAGTTCTAGTACCACCAATAATAGGGAAGCCACTCATTCTCTACATTTCAACAACAGATATATCACTGGGGGCATTGTTAGCACAAGAGGATCAACAGGGCAAGGAACGAGCTATATATTACATCAGCAGGACATTGAACAAATATGAACTGAACTATACATTCATTGAGAAGGCTTGTCTAATAGTGGTATTTGCCTCTCAAAAGTTTCGGCATTACATGCTAGCACATACAATCAAGCTCATAGCAAAAATTGATCCTCTGAAATATTTGCTCAGCAAGGCAACTCTTACAGGCAGATTGGCTAAATGGGTCATAATTCTTAGTGAATTCGATATTCACTACATAGAGCGATGAGCTATCAAAGGACAAGTGATTACAGATCAACTGGCTGAAGCACCACTACCTGGAAAACAACCTATGGGGATCAAATTTTTGGATAGGGATGTTCTTTCTATTTCCACCAAACAATGGACCCTATACTTTGATGGATCCTATACTCAACATGGCTCAGGTGCTGGCATTCTGTTCATCACTCCTAAAGGGTACACCATACCAAGATCATATAGGCTTATGTTTTGATGCACAAATAATGTTGCTGAATATGAGGCACTGGTTATAGGCGTCAAGCTAGCCGTGGAATGGAGAATCACAAAATTAAAAGTCTACAGAGATTCACAACTAGTCGTCAATCAAATCAACAATGACTATCAGATAAAGGACGACAAGTTGCTACCATTAAAGTGAATGGTGGATGATTTTAAACAATATTTTGTACACATCACCTTTGAGAAAATACCAAGGTTGGACAACCGAGCAACCAATGCAATGGCTACTATCGCTTCACTACTGCAAATTCCAGAGCAGCATAATCGTTACAAGTTTCTAGTAAAGCAACTGTTCTCCCCATCCTATGACCATTCTGATTCCCATGTTATCTATGCCTTGACCGGTTCTGACTCTTCATTAGATGGACCGATATACGACTATCTTAAGAGCAATATCCTACCCATTGAACTATCCCGAAACCAAAAATGCAACTTTATCCAGCAAGCTGCCCATTATACTCTCACTGCTGATACTTTGTACCATCGAGGTCTAGATGGTACTCTTCTTTGTTGCCTTGATCGTAATGAATCTGATTCCACTTTACAAGAGCTTCATGAAGGTATCTGTGGCACATATTCAAGTGGTCCTACTCTTGCTAAAAAGCTTCTAAGAATGGGATATTACTGGCCGACAATGGAAAAAGACTCTTATCACTTTGCAAAGAAGTGTCCTAAATGCCAAATCCATGGCAATCTTATACATGCACCAACATAGGAACTGCAACCATTCACAACGTCCTGGCCCTTTTGCCAGTGGGGACTGGACTTAGTCGACAAAATTCATCCTTCATCTTCAAATGGATACAAGTTCATTATAACTGCAACATAATACTTTACCAAGTGGATTGAAGCGGTCCCCGTGACCACAATAACTGGAAAACATATAGCCTCTTTTATCCTTAATTATTTGATATGCAGATATGGCATTCCAAGTTCCATCATCATAGATAATGGATGACCTTTTAAGAACCAAGATGTATGAGAACTATTTGAAAAATTCAAAATCCAACATCGTTTCTCTACACCTTACTACCCACAGGGGAATGGTCAGGCAGAAGCATCCAACAAGACAATATTGAAAATCCTAAAGAAAACAGTGAATGATGCAGGCAAAGATTGGCATGTACAACTCAATGCAGCACTTTGGGCATATAGAACTAGCATCCGCACACCTACGAGAGATACACCATATTGATTGGTATATGGATCAGAAGCCATTTTACCATTGGAGGTAGAAATTCCATCTCTTAGAGTCTCTTTGAAAGGGCTAATTCTAGATGAAGAGTATTGAGTTAATCGACTGCAGGAGCTAGAACTTCTAGATGAAAGACTCCAACATGCCTACACTCATCTCAAATCATATCAGCAACGCATGTGCAGAAGCTACAACCACAAGGTCATTCCCATGATTTGTAAAATTGATGACCTAGTACTCAAGGAAAATCCTAGAAATCAGCAACATTGGGAAAAGAAAGAGAAATTTGAACCTAATTGGTTAGGTCCCTATGTCATCTTATCAGCCTATGGATCAGGCACTTATCAGCTAACAACTTTAGAAGGAGATGTGCTCGACAAACCAACTAGCAACATCCATATGAAGAAATACTACACTTGAGCAGTCTAATGCACGGAAAAGTCAAAAAAATAAAATCAAAATCAAAAATCAAGAAAAAGCAAATAAAAAGGTACAATAAAAGCAACTGGTGAAAACTTGGCAATAGGCGCTATTGTGAGAGGACAACTCCTCTATCTATCTATTACTACCATACCATTATATCCACAGTTAAACACTACCGGCCATTGCCCAATATTTTTATCACAATATCCATCCAAAACATACTTAGCGTAGTCACTATCCTGGTTTATCCACATATCCTTTTGCCACATCTCACCATGGCTTGGTAATCACTGTACATATCCACATTAAGAAGCACACTCAACTTGGGGCAGTATCAATCAGAACTTGCAACAAGTTCAAGAAGTCAAAACTTGTAGCAAACTCAGAACATCATATCCAACAAACAAAACTCAAACAATCACAAAAACCACACATTGATCACTTAACGAGATTCACAAAATATGATGGATGATTTTCTGAAGTATCAAATGTTGCATCTTGCATAAAGTTTTGACTATTTTTGCACTTGAATTTTTTTTAAATTATTGGATCCATCTACATTTTCTCAACAATACTTCATGCTAGAGAAAGTCGTGGGGACTCCAATACTTTTTAGTTTTCTATCCGTGAGGTGATCATTTGTACTGTGCAGATACTTGTCTCGAGACGTGATTACAAGCAGATCACTGAAGACATGATCCCACATTATGCATACAAATGGTTTAATCTTGTCTGTTTATATGTAATCCGCACTCAGGTCGTCCTGGTTCAATTATACCTTGACATTTGTGCTATCTTGCAAAATCCAAAATCATGTAAATTTTTTCTCAGGTCATTATGGTTCAATTATACCATTATGCTTGTATAAATTTTCAACATATCCCAAACAAATCAATGCTCAATGATGATACCTACAAAGAAAGCAAATGACATGTGGCTATACATGGATGACCAATGCAGAATGAGGATGCTCAAATCCATTAGTTGCATATCATTTTATTCTTACATTAGTATCATTTCATTATCATTATCATATCATACATCTCATTTTCAAGATACATCTCACAACATCATGTATTAAACACATCATATTCATCGCATATCAAATCACATAGTAAGCATTGCATCATCATCATAGAAAATCAAAATCATATAGAAAGCATAATCCATAACACATCACATAAGAATCAAAGAAAATGGTGTCATATATATCTCAAAAATGATCAATGTGCAACATATGTCATGTCTATGCTAATACAACAAAATGATTAAAATACAATAGAGACAATGTCTCTCAGGTATGACTATCTACTGAACAAGACGGTCTTGCTGCAAATGTCTTAGCACCTGGATCTCTAGGTGGATCCTGTCTAGGAGGCCCTGTCACGCCTCCGCTATCTGTCCTCGACCCAATCTCTCAGGATCGACTGGATCTCGATGTTGTGAAACTCGGCACTCAGTGCTCCCTTGGCACCGCATCCTCATAATGCCTCCTATAGTACTCTTCCTCCTTGGCTCTCAAAGCTAGCTCTCTCAAGGTGTCTCTCATCGAGCCATCTGTTGTCGCTCTCTGTAAACTCTTTGCAATCTCCTCTGCTCGACCTCGTTGCTCTATCTCTATATCCCGCTCTGTGGTCAACTGAGTAATTTGACGCTGATGCGCCAACAACTATGTCTACAATTGCTTCACTAACAACTACAGAGATCTAATCTGCGCGTTCTCCCGATGCGTTAGAATCCCCATCTGTAGGGGTACCTGTGAAGGGGTACCCCCTATCCCTCTACCTGTCCTCGATGCTGGTGGAGGTAAAACATCTGACCTCCTCCTTTGGGCCGGTCATCTAAAATCATCATGCCCTCCAACTACTGCTATCACCTCTCCAACCCTCTCCTCGCCCCTAACTCCAATAGCCAAACCTCCTCTCCTTCTATCCACCATAGCCTGCCGCACTACTCTCTCAACCCGTATCCCTTTATCACCATCATCTCCACCCCTATCTCCTCTCCTCCCCCGATCCAATCTCCCCCTATCCCCTTGCCGACCTCGGCCACCTCCTCCATCATCTCCACCATCGCCTCCTCCATCACCTCCTCCCTCATCCACCTCCTCACCAGCTCCTCCCTGTCTCCCTAGCCTCTCGGGCTGATCATCCTCATCATCATCAAAAGTAGGAATCATCTCCGCTGGATTTGATATCCTAGCCACTGCACATGTTGCAAAGAGTGCTGCAAACTCATCAGTCATCCCTGCATCCACTATCTCAGGGGCATAGTCCCATATCTGGTTGACTAAGTGAAAGAACTCCTTAATTGTCGCCATGCTATCAATAGTGGGTCCCCACTCTGGAACATCCTGTCTTCGTCGAGCATAAAAATATGCTCCCTGTGGTATCCCCTGTTGTCGACCATACTGCTGCAATGCCTGGCTATGCATAAATCTCTCAATAACAAAGGGCGTCTACCCTATTAGATATTTGGACATGTATATATAGGGCATCTCCATCATGTCCTCTACCCATACCTCACAACCTATATATGGTCACCAAATGACTGTATTAATATCATCCAAAACTCTCCTCCAGTGCTCTAGTTTGTCCAACTTGCGCTGGACAACTATCCCTCGATATCCATATGCATAAGCACAACCAATAGGCCTATCTCTATCCACCAATGACTTGGCTGCAGGAATATGCTCCCATGCCCATACCTATGGCAGTGTCACTTCGACTGATAAACTACTATAACCCAAGTACACCACCTAATATAGATCCCTGTATAAGTGGGCCAACATAGCCGACCCCCATGCAAAGCGACGACCCTGTGTCACAATGTCCTCCAGGACCAACCCCCATCCTACTGCCAGTCCCTTCGACCTACGGTCAGGACATAAGAAACCACCTATGAAACTTGCCAGCACTAATGGTAGAGGAGCGTAATCCAAATCTAGGAACTCCTGCTAGGGGATCTCGTATCCACAAACTGTATCATCCTGAAGAATCTGGTGAAGTGCCTCTGTCCCACCCTCCTCAGTCTGCTCATAGGGTAACAATGCACCTACCATAGGAATCTATAGAATCCAGTAGCAATCCTCAAGCGTCACTGTGATCTCGCCTATCACAAAATGAAAGGTGTTCATATCACTATGGCACCTCTCAGCCAATGTTGTCAACAAGCCCCGGTTAACGATAAATCGGGGCATCTCTAACAAAGAGGATAGGCCACACCTCTCAATGATATCCTTGTTAGCCCATGTCAATGTGGTATCAATGACCACAATCTCGAAAATCACTCTTGCGACTGAACCACTCCAAGGCGCTCCTGTCACAAAGCAAAACAAGTCCAATATCAGTTTCCTCATCAAAATAGTCATATCAAAATACAATTCATATCAACTTGAAACTTCGAAAATCTAATCAAGTTCCACATCATATCAATCCATTTTCATATCAAATCGTATCAGGTTGTAACACAACTCAAGTTTCACATTCAAATCAACTTATAACACAACTCAATTTTCACATTCATATCAACTTGTAACACAACTCAAGTTTCACATTCATATCAGCTTGTAAAACAACTCAAGTTCCACAACCATTGCAGCTTGTAAAACAACTCAAGTTCAACATATATATCAACTTAAAACAATTCATATCAAATCAAGTTCATATCCACCATCCATATCAAATCAACATCAGATCAAAAATCAACTTGAAACATTGCAAATCAAATCAAGTTATATCGGAACTCCTATTAGACAACTTATCAAAACAATGACATTCGACAAGCAAACTGACAATTCGCACCCATCCTGACAAAAAGTGGCATCAACCTACCAATTTTCTTTATCCAAAAATCACACTTTACCAAAATTTTCCCCCTATGCGCTAAACAATCTTATCTACATGCTAAACTGCTTTTTATGTGCTACCCTGTCCTCTCAACGCGCTACACCATTCACCCTATGCGCTAGCCTGCACCTACGCGCTATCCCTTTTCTCCGATGCGCCATCTAACCTAATCTAAGTACTAAAACCCTCCATGCGCTATCCTACTTGGTTCCTACGCTGTAACCCTTCCCCGTTGCGCTAGGTCACACCTATGCGCTACCTATGGCTACCCATGCAACCCCATAGGAACCCTATGCGCTACGTATCTCCTATGCGCTACCCATTTTTCCCTATGCACTACCCTGTGATCTTGGTGTGCTAACCTAACCCTAAACGCTACCCTAACTTATCGTTGTGCAATCCTAATCTTCTCAGACACTACACTATTTTATTGAACCCTACGCACTACAAAACCTATCATATGCACTATGCTTTGACCCCGACATGCTAAACCGTTAAATCCACGTGACAAAATTGAAAACATGATAAAAAATGACAAAATAAAAATCCAAAAGGGGTCAAAAAGGTTGACTTACTGGTGGTCCATACGTGACGGGCCTCCGATACCTCCGAACGTGCTCGAATTGATGAGAAGCATAAGAACCGACATGTTGACTTTTCTCCAAGTGTCGCTTTCTCCAAGGTCAACAAACACAAATGAGACAAAAAGAAATCACTTTTTCCCTTTTATAGGGTAAATCAAAATTAGGGTTACATGGAGGAATGCGTAAATTGCTCATGGTGTCTCATACAACCCTACCAAACATCATTATTGAGAGATGAATCAAATCACCGCATTCAACATAGCCAAAAATTTTACAATGCAATGAAATTTATCCAATTTATCCAAAACAAATCAAATGTTCAAAATTTTTGATTCATCTCTCGAGGGGGCATTATCAACATCATTTATCAAATTTGGGGCATGACATGAACATCTTGACATCACATCACACTGATCATAACCAAATCATGATGACACATCATTTTCTTTGAATCAACATGTGCACACACGTCACTTCAAAGAGGGGCAAAATGTAGACGTATAAAAATGACCATATTCCTAAATGAATATCTAATGTTCATTTTATTCCCATTCCTCTATTTAGTTAAATCTAATTTAATTAAATCACCCACATTCTTCTATTTTAATTAAATAAATTATTCAATTTATTTATTTAAATTCACTTACCCCCTTTACATCATTTAATTGAATAAATCATTTTATTTAATTAAATCCCTTCTTACTTTTAATTAAATTTACATTTAATTAATAGTTTACCCCAAATTGAATAAATCTAATTTATTTAATTTCCCAACTTGCAACCACAATTAAAATAAAGCAATTTATTTTAATTAATTCTATTTTTCCTCACCCACTTGCATTTTCCTACATCTCCCACTTGCATCCTAACTCTATTTCTAATTTCTTCTAGAATCCATATAATCCTGATCAATTAACCTAAACCCATCCATTATCCCTTTTCCCTAAATTTGAGGAGGTCACTTCTCAAATTTGGAGTAAAGTCTTCAAAAGGCATTAAAACCTCTATGCCTTCAACAAGCTAACTTGTTGAATACCCCCAAATTTGGAAGGACTCTTACAAATTTGTCCCCAAAGTATTCAAACCATTAATGGTTAACTAACCCTTAGTGGCATGGTTAGAGACTTTTTGCCTAACTTAACCCTCATCTAACCCAGGGGTCTCATCAAGCATTCATTGCTTTGACCATAGTTACCCCTTTAACCTTTGCACAAGAATTTATCCTTGGGGTAAAATCTTTCTCCATTGGATAACCCTAACCTAACCTTAACCCTTACCTCCTAAGGTAACCTTCATGTCTTCTCAAGCATTTAATGCTTCTTTCATCTCCTCTCAAGCAGTCTTATGTTGACAATTGTCACCATTTCATTGGTGAAAATTGTAAACATGGGTTGATAACTTTCAATCCCGACCCTTGATTAACTCCTTCAATCTTGACCATCCATTGCCCTATTTTCACTATAAATAGAGCTCTCATTCCTCCATTTTAAGGATCCATGCAAGCTTTTAGTGTCTCATTTATGCTCAAATTTATCAATACATCTAGCTTCTCTTTGTAATAGGAATTAATCTATTAAGAATTTTAGACTATTTCCTTTATCATTAGCTTAAATCATTAACTAGTATATCATGTTAGGATAGTATTGCTACTAATCTTGTCATCTCATAATCTAGTTTACTTCATTTGTAAAATCATGCATAGACAGGATGCATTTCATGCTAAAATAAGTCTAAAGCATCCCTCATTCTTGCATTCGTCATCCCTAAGTCACTTTTCTCAGTGATCTGAGAGCAAAGGCATTGGCTTGAGGGACCTTGTGAGATAGAGAACCATGGAACCTACCTTGGGAAGTTGAGTCATTCTTCATGACTCCATAACTTGCATCAAGAAGTCCTGTGGGTGTGTAGACAAGTCTCTTTGAACACCTTTTTCACATTTTAAGTTTCATTGACCCGCTTTTCCCGCACACAATTATTATCAATCAGTCTTTACACTTTGTGGAAGATATCCCCACTATATGACTATCTTGTGATTCTACTTTTTGATTATCAACATTGAAAGTACTTGATCCAACAGTCTTAATGTCTATTCTTAGAAGATCACTATGACAATGGTTTCTTATGATTGTGTACTTGCAATGGGTGTATCTAGCCCTCCAAACATCATTTGATTGTTCCTTATGTTCTTAATAATGACTGCACTTATGACATTAATAGTCTTCACAATCCACATAGAGGCTACAACAAATACTTCTTTCATTGTATTTCATTTTTCTTTGAATACTGAGAATGTCTTTACTATTCTATCATAAGTGTCTTTCTTTGACAAAGCTATTCATTGTGACTTCCACTGTGAATAATGACTATCTCCTTTTGATAGTTGATTTTGACAATGATTTGTCATTTCACATGGATGTCAATGTAGCTATGACTTAAGGGTTTTGTATTTTGAAAGCTATAATTTCACTGTGATCTTTGCTATTTTTATGGATTGTAATAATCAGAACCCTGTTCTTTGATGCCGAAGGTCAATATGTATGCAATCGTGCAATTATTTATTAATAGGTAATAAGCTCTTTGTTGAAGTCCTCATGATATATAAAAGCATTATCATTGTATCCATTTTTGTGTCCTTTGTTCACATTACTGCATTTTGTCAGTGAACTATGTACTATCTCTAGCAATATGCTGGGCTCATATCTGCATAGTGAACAAACATGTTAATAAAGACAATGAACTCAATTATTTCTTTGTAATTATTTGATCTGGAACGTGTTTTCGTAAACTTATATGACATGGTAACTTTTATGATGCACATGAGGAATGGATTATATGTTTGTAGATGCATGTGAATATATAATGAATGATGACCTTCATTGCTCTAACAAAATTGGTTTCTCTCAGATGCAAGAACTCAAGAGCAACAAGGAAGAAACAACTGAATACAAGCAGGATGGAAGAACAAGGATGATACCAGGCCACTTAGATAGGACTCATCATTCAGACAATGATGAGTCACCCTTTCTTATGTGCACACATTTTATCTTTGTCATCTACAAATACATAATGTTTTCCTTTACTTGCACCAAAAGAGTTAGTCTAACGGCTTGTGTGAGACATTATACATTCAAATTATCAATAAAGATTACTTTTTCTCAGAAAATATGCACTCTCTTATGCATTTACATCTACAAATGTAATAGTAATCTTTTGTTCTTTCTTTATGCGTATGAATGTAACATGACATAATAAAAAAGTACCATTCTATTTATAAAACATAAAAGTTCTATCTGATTGAGTTTGTTAGCGAAAATAGGTAACATTTTTGGTGACATCTGCTACATGTTTGCCTCCTAAACAACTTGACTAGTTGCCCGAGCCTTTCCATTGGGCAGAGAGTCACTGTAGCTTGTGAAAAACTGAAAACGCATCTCATAGTATTGCAATAAGTGTCCTATCTTTGCTCAAATCTCTCCTAATCCTTTGAGTACAGGTGTATGGCTTGTGACAGTGAGCTCAAACAACTCATTGTGATGAATTATATATGGGTAATTGATGGATTAGGATTGAGCAACAACAAAACACCTTATATCACACTGCTATAATTCATTATAGCTATATGAAGGAAATATTTCTTGTGTGTGACAACGAATACATAAATTACATGTTTCATATAATGAATACTTTCCTACTATAACTACAATACGTTACAATAGTAAGACCCTTATTACTCCTTCAGAACTGTACACAAGGCACTTAAAGAAATGAAAACTTCAACCGATCTACTGTGCAACAACACTTATTAACATCAAACTACTCAAATATGTACAAATTTTAGGTCATACCTCATAAGCAATGATTGAGGTGAATCCCATTAACTGGGATTGGTTCCACAACACCATCCAACTTAGACAACTGGAAGGCATTGTGCTGCTTGCACTTAGAAATCATGTAAGGCTCACTCCAAAAAGCATCAAACTTTGTATGCTTATCTCACCTGCTCTTGAACTCATCCCATTTTAGGACAATGTCTCCTTCGTTGAATACCTAGGGAGATGCTCTCTTGTCAAATGATCTCTTCATTTGAGCTTGGTGAGTTTCAATATTATTCATTGCATCATCTCTCGCCTCTTCTGGCTCAACCAGTTGAGCCAATCTTTTTGTCATAGATTCTTCAATCATATCAAGTTGGTTGACTAGATCCAAGGCTAGAAGCTCAAGAGAAATTGGCAACCTTGCCTCTTTTCCATACACAAGCATGTATGGTGACAGTCTAGTGGATCTTTTTGGTGTAATTCTATCAACCCATAAGGCTAATTTCAGCTTGGTATGCCAAGCTCTCTGATTTCCTTCCATGGTCCTTTTGATGATCTTGAGTAGGTTCTTATTTGTGGGCTTTGCCTGCCCATTGCCTTATGGGTAGTAGTTAGAAGAAGTATTAAGATAAACACTATTTCTAACAACCCAGTAAGATATTCTACTTTCTTCAAAAGAAAGAGCATTATCTGAAACTATTGATTCTAGAACACCAAACCTTTTTATCAGCTCTTCATAGAAGTTCAGAATAACTGATTCATTTGCTTCTTTGAATGCCACATCCTTGGTCCATTTCATAAAGTAATCAGTGGTTGTCAGCACCCACTTGTGTCCAACACTTGAAGGTGGATTTATGACTCCAATGAAGTCCAAACCCCACTTCATGAAGGGTTGTTCTACATGAATGGGCTACAATGGAAGGGTTGCTAACCTCTCCTTTCCTGCAAACATGGCACATTCTTTGCATTTTATCACCCATGAATGTGCATCTCTAAATAAATTAGGCAAATAGTATCCTCCTTTTATAATCTTTAGAGCTGTAGCTCTTGGTGAGAAATATCCCCCTACTGATCCTTCATGAAACTCATGTAAAACCTTATCTACTTGATTAGTGTCTATGCATCTTAGTAAAACACCATGAAAATATTTCCTAAACAGAATAACATTTAAGAGTACATAGGGAATGGATTGAAGTCTGTAATACCTTCTCTTTTATTTATTCAATCCATGAGGGCACTCACTAGTCAGTAAGAAATGAGTCATCTTGTGTACCCAAATAGTAGGAGGAGTAGGTACAGATGTTGGTTCTTGATCTTGAAGAGCTAGGACAACCTATTGTTCCTTTTCTTCACTATTGTTCGTGTCATTAGCAATCTGCTCACACAATCCCTTGCCTCGAACTAGCTTAGTGACTTTGATGTCCACATCATATTCCATCACTTTAGTCACCCAACCAACTCTCTTATCATTCAAATCTTTATTCAGTAGAAACTCCTTGACTGATGGGTGATCAACCAATAACTTAATTTAATTATTAGACAACATATGTTTAAACTTTTTTTAAACTTCTAACAACATCAAGAACATGTTTTTCAAAAAAATAATACTTCTCCTCATAGTCCTTAAGGCCTTGATTGAAAAAGACCAAGGGCTTCTCTAAGCCATGTTCATTCTCTTGAACTACAATAGCTGATATGCTACCAATTCTGCCATATGCATACATAATGAAGTCTTTTGAAAAATCTAGATTTAGCAAAGTAGGAGTAGCTGCAAGTGCCTCCTTTATGAGTTCAAAACTTCTCTTTGTATCCTTAGACCAATTGAAAGGTGTTGGACATAATGGATCACTGAGAGGGGGGTGAATAAATGATTTAACACTTTTTCCTTAAATAGGGATATATCGGTACAATATGAAACAAACAAAGTGCTGACCGGTAAGACAAACTATGCTAACTAAGTGTGTGAAAGAATTTTCTATAACATTGTTGGTAAACAGATTTGTCACTGCAGTCATTTATCTGAAATTGACCCCATTTGCCCGGTGAGCAGTGACAAACGTTCCAATAGTTGGAGAGATTGAAGTGAAACCACAATCTTCCTCTATGTTTGAGAGGGGAAACTCCCTCGTATGATAGGGGTATTTAGGATTTTTGTGTTTTTAACCTGAAATTACATAAAGGAGAAAACATAAAACTAAAAAAAGAAATAAAGGTAGAAACCCCAAAAATAGACATACGACCATCAACTGAGATTTATCAACATTAGCAACAAATTACAAGGGGAGTTTATAAGGTAATATGCTTAGCCATGAGATGATGATAAAGAATAATGACAAATATCAACATATGGAGAGATAAGATACTTCAACACATTCAAATTGAGATACCAATGGTTTCTTGTGCATCATCACATCAATTGTACAAAGAACATATGCATAAAAAGACTACCAATTTGACATACGAGAAATCAACAATGATAACACATGATACATTTAGAACACACGAACTAAGACGTATTCTTCATTATCCTTTTGGAAATATACAAGTCCAAAATCCTTTCTATACATAGTGCAAATCAAAATGTCAGTACAAGTTTCTCCTGGAATTCCAGCAAACTTTTTCCCCTTTGTAAAAGGTCTTCCCCTCCATTACGTTACAAATAGCCTTCTATTTATAGGCTTCTCAGAATAACCACCTTAGTAACTAACTTTGGAAAGCTTAATAACTAACTCATTTTTATGAAAAAAGATCTTAGTTAGAAACTACTTTACTTTTGCGTAAATAAGGTCCACTTTCTAACCTTTAGTTACAATAAGTGACATAAGTCACTTTTATCAATGAGAATTTAAAACTCATAACATCAAAAGGACAATAAGATATCTGCTTCATTGCTATGGCAATGTGTCTTGTTGCAATCATGAAGGGCTTGGTTTTGGAGGAAATCCACTCCAACTTGGAAAGTTGCTCCCTTTTGTGGAATCAAATATCACCCTTTCGTAGCTTTGCAATCTTGGACTTGCATTTCCATTCCTTCCTCAAAAGCACCACAAGTCACAAAATGAAAATCCAATTCAACAGAACTTGCATGATGATATGATCCATGTAAAAGAACAACCTGCACAACAAAAAGAAAGCCTACTAGGACATCATTAGTCATAATCCTTCCATGACATAAACTCCTTAGACACACATTAAAGTATCAAATGTCTTCTCATTAGGAGCAAACCAATTCTACTTCTTTGTCCCACTGAATAAACTTAAAGGTACCTTCACTTTTTAAGACTTTTCAAAACATGACCAATATGTCCCATTTTCATACATAGCTACAAGAGACATCTTTAAATCTTCATTTCAGACCATTCTTTAAAATAGGTATTCAATCATTTACATTCAAGGTGTTTTCACTATTTTGGCCTTCACATTCCCCATCAAATTCATGTTTAGAAAAGTTGAATTCCATGTTCCTTGATTTTATGCATTGACACTGTTACTATAACAAATGTATCATCAACATCAGAGCATCCTTGTGAGTTTCACATATGTACTCCTCAATAGGATATTAGAACCTTTACGTGTGACAAGTAGGTGCTAAATTTCTTAAATTTATGGCACATATGATATACCAACTCTCTAGTATGTTCTCACTCTTAAAGGACTGTGATTGCATTCATTTTCAATTTTGCACTTCAATCATCAGAAGGTGTTCAAGGGTGCTTCATTAATTCAAATCAAGAACTACCTTGCAAAATCCATGTTGTACACATTCTGCAATTATTTCATGGGATGACATTCTCTTCAGGCATTTTGTCAAACAATTCCTATGCTTGTCTATGCTTCCACATTCACATCATGGAGAATGTGAAAAAGATAGCGAATTCATCTTTGTGCTCACTTGTACATTTTCAACTATAATATTTGACAATAATGTACTCTATGATATGTCTTGATGGCTATCCATTTGCTATTTCTGGATATGCGATATAACTTGTGCATTGTTATAGTATTGCAATTCTATTTCTCATATTGTTTATACCTAGAAAAACACATCCATACAACCACCACTGGTCTAATTAGCATAATAAAATAATTGAATTCGGCTTTACCCCTTGCCGATTGCATTTGTGTATATCTTGGAAATCGTTGAAGTCCATGTGGTGACATTCCTCTTTAGGCACTTGGTGAAACCTTATAGAATTTGGCTTTACCCCTGCCAATTGCATTTGATACAATGTTTTAAATGTTCATTTTGTGCATATCTTGTAATCATTGCATGTCATGAGATGACATCGATATGAGGAATTTTGTAAAACACTGCTGTCGCGTTGTCTACGATACCATTCCCAACTACATCCATGTATATTTCATCGATTTGCTTACAATTTGAAGATTCTGAACCATCATTTCACCTATCCATTTTCATATATGATCTTTCTAAGCCTTCCAGGAGTAATTACAAAGTGATTTTCTTACAATTATGCTTTGATGAATGCACATTCCCTATTCTATAGCTCCCATTTTAGCACAAGCTGGCATAATGCTGATAAAGGTTACATAGTTTGGATTTAAACTTGCACATTGCATTTGCTTGAATGTCTCTGAGGCCTTTTCAGCAAACCCATTCTGTGCATATCTTGAGATCATCACATTCCATGAGACCACATTTCTGCGAGGCATTCAGTCAAGCAATTCACACGCCTTGTCAAAGCTTTCCTCATCTCATATGCACTTTTACTGCAGTATCAACATGGCGTTGGATGACATAATCCAATAAAGGAGAATGGAGATTGCTTGTGAAGTTAATTGGGCGTTAATTCTGTAGTCTCTTCTCACCGTGATGAGGTGACATCTCTTCAAGGCATTTTAGTCCGACAATTCTCATGCCATTAGTATACTCCTCATTCTGCACACAAGCCTCCCCAAACATCACCTGGTATACTTCTTTTTGCTCCCACGGTTTACATACGTTTCTAACTCCAATGTCTGACAAAAACTGATGTGTCCTTAACCTGGTCGAAGCTCCCATTTGGCTTTCATGTCTCTAAAGCAGCTGCAACTTCAACATCTGGTGAAACCATTTAATGTTCATAACCTGTTGCAAAGCTCCCACTTGAATATCGTGGAGCTCAAGCTTACATCTGCATTGATCATATCTTTAATGTGTATGATATGCATTGCAAAATCTTATTTATTCAATGCATTCTGGCGAACACGTATCATATATGCATTATATCAAATAGTTCACGTGCATGGTCTGTACTTTTAGCAATCAACTCCTTCCATTTTCTATGACTTGCCTGTGTATTAATTACATCATTCTGTCAAACAACTCATACCTTTGCTTGAGTCCACAATTTGCAGCTATGTCTACCACTACAGTTCATGGTGTAATCTTTCTTACAAAAATCCATAAGACTGTATTTTCTTTGTACACAAAAACTCTTATGGAAAGGTTAAGAATGCTCCAAAATGGAGCATTTCTAACCTTGTTGACAAGGTGGGCCCACAAGGTTAGAAAATAAGGTTAGAGATGCTCCATTTTGGAGCATTCCTAACCTTTTTTGTGAGAGGTTAGAAATATGGGTTAAGAATGCTCCAAAATGGAGCATCTCTAACCATTTTTGAAAAAGTTATGATTATGGGTTAAAAATGCTCGAAAATGGAGCATCTTTAACCATTTCTTTCAAAGATTATGACCTTGACCTCCAGAAACCATTAACCATGGAGTAGAATGAATGAAAATGATGATGACGTTTTAGACAACTTCATCCCTCAAACGACCACAATATTAAAATAATCTAAAATATTAAATTATTTATTTGAAAAATAATTTAAATATTTTAAATGTAATGCTCAGGCTTGAGAAAAATGACCATATCTTCCAAACGGTACAGAGTTAAGTCCTGAAATTCAAAAAATGCGTTGATGGTAGGGAAATGAGAAAATACCATATTTTATTCCTCATGATGATACCTAGGATGAGATATTTAATCATTTTTGGGCGAGGGACACCAAAATTTGAAAGTTTAAAATATGACAAATTATGAACTGGGTTTAGGCAAAAATTGGCCACATGGCACAAAATGATGCTTGGATCTTGAGTGCCAACTGCTTTCCCTCAAATCTTAGTAAATTTCAATATTTATCCACTTTTCATATTTCAACTGGCAACGACCTTGGATCACGTGCTCATTGCTTACGCATAAACACCTATTGGGTCTTCATTCAACATTGAGATCGATTTGAAATTAAAATTTTAGGTATGCCAAATATGGGGGCAACAAACATCAAGTAACTCATACACAAGAATGCATCACATAACAACAGATATACAAGGAAAACCCAATGTGGGAAAAACCTCGGTGAGAATAGCTGATGGAGATCTTTTGCTCCAATCTAGCCTCACAATATAAATGATCTTATTACAATTTTAGGGCACCAACCCAAGGAGTACCAGCCCTTGATTTATGATCATCAACTCAAAGGATCACCAACCCCTAAATAATTTATAGGCTACAACCTAAAGGAGCTATGACCCCTGCACTAAGAACCTACTTATTGAAGACAATATACAAATTCAAATACATAAATAAGTTTCGTGTTGAAAATGAAGTTTTGCAACCCTTCAATACTCCGCTCTACCGGTTTCAATCTTACTGGTTTGTTAAACCTTCACACACATTGTGACCTTGTCTTTTTGCTAGTCCTTACTCCGTTGAAACTTCTCTCCCTTTGACTGTTGGATTCACTTCACATCTGCCCACACTTTTCTAGGTTTTGTCTCTGCCAGTTTGTTCTCTGCCAGTTCACACACTCCTTACCGGTTTCCACTTCAATACACAGTCACTTGAGATTTCTCTTGTTTTTCACTTAAACAATCTTTTCTACCTCTCTTTCATTCACCAACATAATCACATATCATTCCACAACAATAACCTCATCGATTTAGACTTGTATATTTAAGAACAAGTTTTCCTGCCAAAAATAAATTCAAACTTTAGGCAGTTAGGGTTTCTTTCCTTCGACCAAATCTATATCAAATCTGATTCGATCTGCCTTGGATCGTTCACCTACTTTGGGGAGATGCATCTGTACACATTTTTATTCATCCAATGCATGTTTTCTAAAAATAGTAGACTTCACCCTGCTTTACAACCTTGATCTTTGTCGTCCTCATTTCACCCATTTGTTTCTAACTAAAGGTCAATCTGCAATCAAATTTCATGCCTCGATCACAATGCCAACAATTGCCTGATCATTCTCTGTTGTCCATTCTTCCTCAAGCCGCATCGATCAGATATCATCCCATGATTTGTGGTTTTATCATTTAGTGACCACCAACTACACGGACAACCATGTCGATGAACATTTCATCGACCTCTGCATGTTTGCCAACTCAGCTCCCCATTGCACACAACAACATACTTTCAATTCACCAACAAAGAGTTACTTTAAAATTGAACATCCCTATTGGTACAAACCTTTACCCGTATACCCACTATACTAGACAACTACTTTTATCGGCAACACATCATACTGACAATTCACCTTGCCTTGCGGTATGTCTTCATGCCATTTGTTCTGTTCAGCTCACTGGGTATTGTTGTGATTCATCTAACATTCCGCTTCTTCATCACAAACAAACAACCAGCCATCATACTATTTTATGTCTTACTGGTTAATATTCAAGCGCGCCAACACACTCTTGTATCTCACCTCATACCGGTGATATCATCTGCCAACTCATAACATACTTCTCTTCTTTATGTCGGTTCAACCTTCTTCATATCGATTGACACGCTCTACCGGTAACCTGCAATACCGGTTGACATCAATAACAACTCAATGCCAACAATCTCCCCCTTTGGCATTGATATCAATACTTTCTATTCTGGTTTCTCTCCCCCTTTGACAACAATGGCAAAGGAAACCTTAGTTTGACACATTCTACCACTATGTCCATGCTTGATGATTCAAGAGTTATAAGATAGTAACAATTGTTGACTCCCCTTGAACTATGCATCTCCCTAATTATTTAAGTGTTGTCGGATGGGGGGACAACTCCCATCTTTTGTCTTAAGTAATCAAATGGGCCCAAAGGAAGTGGCTTGGTAAATATGTGAGCAATCCAATCACTAGTTGGAACATACTCGACTATGACTTCCTTATTTGCTACCTTCTCCCTCAAGAAGTGATACTTGATTGCAATGTGTTTTGTTCTTGAGTGCATTACTGGATTCTTAGAGATGTTTATTGCACTTGAGTTATCACACTGGATTGGAATAGGTTCTGGTATCTCCACCTGTATGTCCTTCAGCGTTTGCTTCATCCACAATACCTGTGAATAGCATGTAGCAGCCACTATATAATCTGCCTCAACAGTAGATAATGAAACTGAATCTTGCTTCTTGTTATGCCATGATACTAACCGGTCTCCTAAGTAGAAGGCACCTCCACTTGTACTCTTCCGGTCATCAATACTTCCTGCCCAATCTACATCAGTGACCATAATTGATAGATCCTTGTAGATACCTAAAGATTCTCCTGACTGCATTTAAGTGAGCAGCTTGAAATCTTGCAACCATGCAAGTTTCTTGTACAATATCTGGTCTAGGATGTTGCTAGATATAACACACTACTAATCACAGACCTATACAATGTCTGCTCTACTTCCGAAGACTCATCTAGTTTTCTCAATTTACAACCAATAATAATGGGAGTACTTACCGGTTTGCTATCCTCCATTTGAAACTCTTTCATCATGTCTTTAACATACTTGGTTTGTGAGATAAAAATTCCTTTCTCCTGCCATGAGATCTGCAAACCATGAAAATAGGACAACTCACCCAGCATGGACATCTCAAATTTTGTCTTCATCTGATCTACAAATTCTTTGCACATGATGTCCTTGTCCCTACCAAAATAATACCATCCACATATACAACATCTATAATCATATGATCTCCATTTACCTTGATATATAAGTTGCTGTCTGCATTCCCTTTCTGAAATCCTTTCTCTTTCAAGAATTTTTCTAACTGGGAATACCATGCTCTGGGGCCTGCTTCAAATCATACAAGGCTTTCTTCAACCGACATTCAAAATTCTCATCATCATGTAATAGATATCCTTCCAATTGTTCCACATACACCTCTTCTTCAAGATTACCATTCAAGAATGTAATTTTGACATCCATTTGGTAAACCTTGTAACCTTTATAGGCAGAGAAAGCTAAAAACATTCTTATTTCCTCTAACCTAGCAACCGGTGCAAAGGTCTCTTCAAATTCAATACCTTCCACTTAAGCATACCCTTTGCAAACTAACCTTTCTTTATGCCAGATTATCTTGCCTTCTTCATTCATCTTGTTCTAATAGACCCAGTTGGTACTGTAAAGCGGAAAATCGAACCCTAGGTGTTCCCCCACTCCAAGGAGAGAGAAAGGAGGTCGCTAGGATTGACGGTTTTCACTTAGGAGAGACTTTACATTCAAAAGAGGGGTTGAAACTCACAAGATCCAATCCCACACAATGCAAGATTGAATTCTAAATGAGTTTCAAGGGTTGAGACATCAAGGATACCCTCTTTTGTAAAGAATGTAGATAGAAGGATTGAACTAGGAGTGTATGTAAAAGTAAGAAAGATTTGCTTGTAGACGGAGATAGGGACACGGGATGAAGCTATAGACCTGAAATTAGCAGTAAAATGTCGAGACGATGCTGTCCTGCAAGTTTGAGTGAAAGTTGACGGGACGATGGCGCCCGGAGTGCACACGGTCCTCCAAAAAATCCGCGAAACAAAGGGGGATCTGTTTGTCTCTGCACAAGGATTCCAGATCTTCAATTACAGCCGCGTACCTGCAACCTACACACAGAAAAGAGAGGACGATTGGTGGGTTAGGGATTAGGGGTTTGCCTTCAGGTCAAACCTCGGTTTTGGAATTAACCAAGAAATGAGAATGCTGTAAATGTAAGTGTTTGTAATGTAATCAAGTATTGATACCTTGTTGTAAGAATGTTTGTATTCTTACATGCGAAGGTGTAATGATGCTGTATGTTGTATGTTGTAGGTGATCTCCTCTTCAATGGTTGAATCCTTGTCTTGAATGCAACACCTAGCCTTGAATGGAGACTTAGAATGCTCAATTGCTTGAAGGAATGCTTGAATGCTTGAATGTTTGAATGTTTGAATATCGCTTCCACCTCTTGCACACATATGTTTTTCCCTTTTTTTTTCTCCTTTTTCTGGGAGGGGAAATGTAGTTTATATACTTGTCAATTAGGGTTAGGAGACTAATTTTTTCGACCTTAGGCCGACCTAGGAGCATTATTTTCCAAATTGCAAACTTGAAGACCCGATGCCCAACAAGAGACTGGGCCCAAAATAGGGCCAGGGACCAGGGCGCTAGGCACCATGGTCCCACCTCCCAGGACAACAGGGTGCAAGGAGGATCAGGCCAAGGTGCAGAAAGTTGCAGTTTTTGATGTCGTAAACAGGTTTCAGGGTCTCCATTCAAGTTCAACGTTGCGCCGCCATCGTGAAGACCCAAATGCAGTCGAAATTGCAAGTGTCACAATTTTACAACACTACATTTAGCCCCCACTTTAGCGGGAGTATAAGCATATGCCCATACTTCCGGTAAAGTACAAGGAAACAACATTGAAAGACTTTCATCATGTCAAGGAGGCAAGATACACCAAGCCCCCAGTGGACTAAGGATCTTACGACTTCGATTGACAAAGTAAAAGGGAAGATCATGAGGGAGAACCATGACTGTCAGTAGTAAGGTTCCCTCACTATGAGTCATGCAAGAAAAATACCAAAAAATTTCAAGGCAAAGCTAAGTTCGCCAAGAAATTTTCAAGTATCTTGAAGAGATATGAACGGAGTGTATGCCCCCTACGTTAAAGCGATCGCACATGCCTCATCGGGGGTGATTTCTTTAAGGTAGTGATACACATAAGAAATGAGAAGGGAAAGGAGCATGTTATCACAAAGATTTAGCCCCCAAGTGTGAGATAAACCCAAGGATAATAGACACAAAACACAAAGCACGAGGTGACTTCACTTTCCTTGGGGTCAGTATGATGTATGATAATTCATGTATATCATATGTATGTATGCATAATTTTTCTTCATTCCCCAATGAAGGAAGGTCACCTAGAAGAAGGGAACACATGTGTCTATTGAGTCAACATGAGAGAGACCAAAAGAGATCTCAATGCTTTGCATCATCCTCAAGTAGACAACACTAAGGACAACAAATAGAAGAATGAGAATAACACATAAAAGAAGTAACAAAAGAGATCAAGAGAGGAGGAGAGAGTCTGCTATGCTAATGAACTAGTCTAGCACGTCATCCACCCCCCGATCTTGCTGATCAATATTTCAGGAAGGCAGGAAACACGCTAGAGGAGTAACATCCAACACAGCAGATGGAGCTATCACAAGATCCAAACAAGGGCTATGTTCATGTTCCAAGCCACGTTGTTCTTGTCTAGGAGCTAGGATAAGTGCTTAAGAAAATTCGTTAGATAAATGGTTATCAATATCAACATATTCATATTCACTATCAGAAGAAAGAGGAGTAACATTTTCATCATGAATAACATTTTCATCTATATCATCATCAAGATTTATAAAAATAGGATATTTAACTCGCACAGGATCAAAACCATCATGCATCTTATGTTTAGGAGATTTTGGCTCAATTTTCGGCTGAGGAGAAAATGGAATAATACTAGCTGAAGGTGTTTTTGGGGATTGCAAAGTTTGGGAAATAGCTGCACGAGCTCTAAGATGATGCTTTTGTCAGTGTTCACGTGTAGAACAATTTTGTCTAGTCTTAGTAGGAAGTTGAGAAGATTGAGGAGGAGGAATGTTCTCATCCTTATCACTTGGGTGTTTAGGTTGTGGTCTCTTAGGTTGGACAATAGGAGAAGAGGAAGGTCTCTTCTCTCTATAAGAGGAAGAAGGAGGAACTGCTCCATATAAAGGAGGAATATTTGGTTTAGGAAGGAGACCAAGTCCATCATGATGAGGAGGTATAGGTCTATCTTTAGAAAGTTTATTAGACATAGACATAGTCACATCCATAGGGATGGGTTGGGAATCTTCTTGAGGAAAGACATTAGTTTTATCTTTCAGAGGAAGAACTTCCTTCTCAAGAACGATAGGAATATCAAGTTTGGGTGTTCTAGGTTCACTCAGAGATAGGATCATATCTTTTTTCCACTTTTGATAAGATTTGAAAAGATGATCACTTCGCGGTGGAAGAGATTGAAATTGTTTAGGCCAAAAATAATCAATAGGAATCGTAGAGGTTCTTTCAGCTGGTTTAAAGAGACTATGATTGACAGTTACAACTTCACCATTATGGGGAAATTTCAAACACTTGTGAATAGGAGAAGCAATAGCTTTCATGGAAGATAGCCAAGGATAGCCTAGCTTCACACGAAATTGTTCGGATGATGGAATAATAGCAAATCTCACATCAAGGGATTTGTTATGGACCTCAATAGGTAATGTAATAGAACCAATTGCAGGAGAAGAAAATGCATCAAATAATTTCACAACCACATTTGTTTTGTCATAGATCACTTGATTCAATTGCAAAATAAAAAGAAATTCTTCAGTAATGACATTAACCATACAAGAAGGATCAATAAGCACTCCACAACAAGGTGTATTCTTGACTTTTGCAACTATATATAAAGGACCATCAGGTGCCTTGATAGTTTCACTGGAATCAAATGTGATGGAAGGTTCTTTAGGGATTTTCTGCTGCTCCACAAAGTTAATCACATTCGGAGTCATAGACACAAGACCATCAGGTGAGAAAGAGGAATCATTAGTCTAAATCACATTAGAGGTATGAGAAGGTAATGGATCAGTAAAAATCTTAAGATTTTGGTTAGGAAGAGCTACATATGTGTTGCCTTTATCATTGACACCTGAAATAGAGATAGTATTATTATCAATCAAATCTTGAATTTTACCCTTTAAAGCAAAACATTTTTCAGTATCATGCCCAGGTTGACGATGAAATTGACAAAAAGATTTGTTATCAAAATAGGGTGAATTAATCTTTGCAGGATCTATTTTCTTTATAGGAGGGAGAATAAGCACATTTTGTTCCAATAACTTATTCATAATACTATGCAATGATTCATTCAAAGGAGTAAACTCTCTTTCTTTCTTGAAAAACTTAGAAATAGGAGGCACACCTGATGCTGCATTCACATTGTTGTTGGTGATGTTTTCATTGAACTTAATGAACCCTCTGTTCGGTTTAAACTTCCCAAATGGTTGTTGACTACTATCACCCTTATCACTCGGAGCCATAGGATTTGCTTGTTCCATTTGACTCATAGTCAGTTGATAATTGTGAAGAGTTGCACACAACTATTGGAAAGAAGTAAACTCAGAAAACAAAAGTTTTTCTCTAATATCTTTTTGTAAATTAGAAATAAAAATTCTTTGAATATCATTGTCAGGTACTGGAAAAGAAATTTGAGCACATAAATGCTTATATCTACCAATGAAATTAGTCACTTTTTCTTTAACACCTTGTTTACAATGCATTAAATCAATCAAAGTAACTTTAGGACCTATATTGTTTTGAAATTGTTGAATAAAAGCATTTGCAAGTTGTTGGAAAGAAGTAATAGAATAGGAAGGCAATGAGCAATACCATTGTAGAGCCTTATCTCTTAATGTTCTAGTAAACAGTTTTGCAAGCAACCTTTGGTCATGAGAAAAATCGGTACATATTGTTTGAAAGGTCTTAACATGTGTTAGAGGAACACCTTTACCATTATAAAGTTCCAACTGCGGGATTTCAACTTGCTTAGGGGGGATAGTCGAACAATGTCAAGAGAAAGTGGTCTCACAACATCAAATGTGGGCACACTAAACTTAGATTGATTCATAGAGGCAATTTGTTGCTGTAAAGAAGAGACAGTTTGTGCAAGATTGTTAATGGTCACTTCAGTTGAAGAGTTCATATTAGACATGTTAGATTGTGATGGAGGTATTATGTTATTGAAAGAAGGTATTGATTGAGAGTAAGGTGGTGGGACACTATGATGGTTAGTCATAGGAGATGATTGGAAAAGAGGAACACTACAAGGAGGAATGGAATGGTTAAATGAATTGCCCCCTTGCGTCATGTTCATTTGTGGAGATGTAATAGGGACACTCATTGAAGGAATGAATGAAGAAGTCAAATTGAATGAAGGAAGAGGGTTGATTGAAGAAGAAGGATTGCCCCCATGACTGGTGATCATAGGTGGAATTTTTTGTATTGAAGTAGTCATTATGTTTGATGTAAAAGTAGGTATACTAGCAATAGAAGTTGTCAAAGGGGTAGAATGATTGACTTGAGTAGGAGGTTGTGTATAACCTAAAGTTTCAGCACAACTCTTCATAGGCATCACATTCAAATCCACGATGTGTGCAATACTATGCAAAATATCAATTCCATTCTTATCACTTTGAACCATACGTTTTAGACCCTCAATTAATGAAAGAGCTTGACTATTGGGGTATTCTTGAGACATCCATTACTGAAAATCATGAAATTGGTTATCCAATTTCGAAAGTTGTTCTACAGAAACCTCATGGAGAGCTTCTTTATCATTAAGAGGATTAGAGGAATTACCCATGTCCTCGTTAAAAAGGCCATTCAAATTAGGTTCCATCTCCTTGGTAATTAAACCTTGGAAAGACTTAATTCTAAGGCTTCATCTAACGGGAATAGTGTAAGTAGGGCTTATTGTTGTAAAACTCATGCACTAGAGAGAGAGAGAAGATTTTGAATTTTGAAAATAAAGTTGGTGAAATTGAACAATGAGATAATGATTATCCAATTGGAACTTTGTGAAAGAAGAGGGAAACACAACTTCCAAGAAAGGTAGGCACAATTGAAAATTAGGGCCAAGGGGGTAGCACTTAATTTTAATTGTTATCTTGAAAATTGAGATCTTGAATTTTGAATTTATTTTCGAATTTAGAGGTAGAAAATTTCAATAAAATCACCCAATCTCCTAGATTTATGCTGTTAAATGCAATCATGACAATCTCCCGAAGTTTCAGAAAAAATGTCGGGGACTGTGGCGAACGGAGTGCACACGGTCCTCGCAACTTTTTTTGAAATTTTCAGGGATGAAAGTTATGATGATTTTAAAGCTAATCTGAAAAAATTGAGTGATTTTATGATTTGTAGATAGGCCAAATTAAAGTTGCAATCTCAAAATTGAACCCTACCAAGATTGTTGAAAAATGCAAAATTTGAATCTTGAAAAAGAGAGGGAAACTAAAATTTTGAATTTTATGATTTTAGAGGGAATATTAAAAGCAATGCAAGCTTTGAAATTTAAAAGTTGACTCAATTTCATGCAAAATTCAAATTTGAAAGCAGAAATCAAATTTGTTGCAATTAAACACTTAATTTCAAAAGTCACAAATTGCAAAAAATTTGAATAAAGCACTGAATCTTCGAATGAATGCCAACACACTTTTCAGATTTACGACAGTAAGAAATACAATTTTAACACAAAATTTCAATTTCAACAATTTTTGAATGATTATAAACCTTAATCCAAGCGATCACTAGACCAACTTTGACTTTAATTTTGAAAGTGTTAGAATTGATGAAATCAGCCAAGATTCTGGATTCTAGCAGAAAAATACAGTAAGATCTAGCTCCCGAAATTTCAGAAAAAATGTCGGGGACGATGGCGCTTGGGGTGCACATGGTCCTCGCAACTTTTTTCAAAATTTTCAGGGATGAGAGATATTGTGATTTTGTTGCAGAATCCAAAGTTACAGCCGATTTGGAGGTGTTTTGATCAGTGAAATCATCGGTCAAAGGTTGAATCAAGAGGGTTTTAAAAATTAGGGTTTTGACACTTAACCACTTAATTTTCAGAATTAAAGCACAAATATGATTTGACAATTTGCAATAGAAGGGTAGATTTGAAACAAGCATTAAAAGAAAATTTAGGGTTTTTTTTATGCAATTAACCTCTAAAATTTGCAAAAGATCAAACATGGAAATGTAATTAAGGAATCAAATTTTTTTTTTCAGATCTAACCATGAATAATCAGAATTAGGATGTTCATGTCGGCTTCACCAAATTATAAAGCGGAAAATCGAACCCTAGGTGTTCCCCCACTCCAAGGAGAGAGAAAGGAGGTCGCTAGGATTGATGATTTTCACTTAGGAGAGACTTTACATTCAAAAGAGGGGTTGAAACTCACAAGATCCAATCCCACACAATGCAAGATTGAATTCTAAATGAGTTTCAAGGGTTGAGACATCAAGGATACCCTCTTTTGTAAAGAATGTAGATAGAAGGATTGAACTAGGAGTGTATGTAAAAGTAAGAAAGATTTGCTTGTAGACGGAGATAGGGACACGGGATGAACCTACGAACCTGAAATTAGTAGTAAAATGTTGAGACGATGCTGTCCTGCAAGTTTGAGTGAAAGTTGACGGGACAATGGCGCCCGGAGTGCACACGGTCCTCCGAAAAATCCGCGAAACAAAGGGGGATCTGTTTGTCTCTGCACAAGGATTCCAGATCTTCAATTATAGTCGCGTACCTGCAACCTACACACAGAAAAGAGAGGACGATTGGTGGGTTAGGGATTAGGGGTTTGCCTTCAGGTCAAACCCCAGTTTTGGAATTAACCAAGAAATGAGAATGCTGTAAATGTAAGTGTTTGTAATGTAATCAAGTATTGATACCTTGTTGTAAGAATGTTTGTATTCTTACATGCGAAGGTGTAATGATGCTGTATGTTGTATGTTGTAGGTGATCTCCTCTTCAATGGTTGAATCCTTGTCTTGAATGCAACACCTAGCCTTGAATGGAAACTTAGAATGCTCAATTGCTTGAAGGAATGCTTGAATGCTTGAATGTTTGAATGTTTGAATGTTTGAATATCGCTTCTGCCTCTTGCACACATATGTTTTTCCCTTTTTTTTTCTCCTTTTTCTGGGAGGGGAAATGTAGTTTATATACTTGTCAATTAGGGTTAGGAGACTGATTTTTCCGACCTTAGGCCGACCTAGGAGCATTATTTTCCAAATTGCAAACTTGAAGACCCGATGCCCAACAAGAGACCGAGCCCAAAATAGGGCCAGGGACCAGTTTAGTCTCTATCTTTTGATCTGGTATTGTTTTCCAGTTTAATCTTGTGTTCCAGTTTAGTCTCTATCTTTTGATTTGGTATTGTTTTCTTTTGCTCGTCAGTTCTCAGCTTACAATGCCTTGGTATGTGACCAAAATTTTGACACTTGTAACATTTTACATTAGCATTGAAAGATGTATCCAAAGCATTCTTGTAGGACATGTGCACATTTCTCCTACATTCATAACTCTTATGACCAAAGTCATTGTAATTATAACAAGTGACATTTGTACTTTTTAATGGAACAAATGAGTTTCTACTCTCAAAACTAGGGTTTACATTCATTTTCCTACAATATTCCATTCTATGACCAAACTTATTACACCAGTGACAATAACCATTAAAGTTTGGAACATACTGGTTAGATTGCCTTGGTCCTACAAATGATTGCCTCACCGGGGGTCTTCCTTTCATGCTGCTAACTCTGGTGAATCCTTCATGATCAACTCTTGCATTTCTCCTTGGATCTACTTGTCAGTGCATTGAGTATGGCCTCCAGTTCATTGATTGTGTATACCAGTTTGTGTGGTAGTTTCTAACAACATCTAGATATGTCTTCTTACCGGTATCCTTGCTTACTATGAATGTCTTCTTCTCTTCACCTTCATTTGAAGAAGTAAACTATATCTCCTTACCAGATGTGTCTTTGCTATTTGAAATTTGACCCTCTTCAAATCCTAAGCCACCAATATCTTTAGATTGCTTCTGTTTTCTTGACATCTTGTCTAAAGCTTTGGTGCTGCCTTCATATTTGCTTCTCACTTTCATTTCTTCCTTACTTTTTTCTAATTCCTTCTGGAGCTTGACAATTTCTTCTTCTAGGTTCTGATGCTCCTTCTCCTTTTCACTTAAGCTGGTACTAGTAACTTCACAGATCCTCTTGGCCTCTTCCAATTGAAGTTTTAGATCTGCAATTATTTTCTTGGATTCTTCAAGAGATTTCTCCAACATCTCTTGTTCTTCAACTACAACCTTTTTCACCTTCTTTAGATCTCTTCTTGTTTTCTTCATTTCTTCCAAGGAGCTGATGAGCTCTGCTTCAAGGTCTACTTCTCCCTCTTTCTCTTCTTCTTCTCCTTCTTCAGGTACTAGAACCTCTTGGGCCATAAAAATGTTTTCTCTGACTTCAACTTCACTGCAACAGTCATTTGATACACTCTCCTCATCTGTGGTATCATTTTTATGTGTGTAAAGACCTCTCTGCTTCTAGTTGCCTCTTCTATCATTCCAATAGACATTCTTCTTCCTATCCTTACCATATGATCTGCTACCACTTGATTGGTTATCTTCATTCTTATCACCATAGGGCCATTAGGCAGCAAAATGTCCAATCTTTTCATAGTTGAAATATTTCAAGGGCAACTTGCCTTTGTATTTTCCTGAACCCATCTTGAGTCTTCTGACAAAGTTTGCCATGATATCATCAGAGTCTTCACCAGTTCCATCCTGAGCAGACTCTTCTTTTACCTTTCCTTGATGTTTTGAATGCAACTTCTTTCTTCACAGCCTCAGTACCAACAATCCTCATCTCATAAGAAGTTGGGGAAGGATACAACTCATCCATTGTAAATATTTTCAGAGCTTTTGCTTCTTCTATTGCTTAAACCTTTGTATCATACTTAGATGTGAGAGATCTAAGTACTTTTTTCACTGCCACCTCATCTTGTATTTCTTCTCCAAGCCCTCTAATGGTGTTTGTTGTTTCATCAATCCTTTGGAGATAGTCAACAATTTTCTCTTCATCTCTTATCTTCAAACCCTCAAACAGTGCTCTCAATGTCTCTAACTTGGCTTCCTTGACTTTAGCATCACCTTCAAATATTTTCTGCAACTTATCCCAAGTTTCTTTAGCAGATGAGCAATGCATGACCTTAGAAAAATCATAATCAGATAACCCATTAAGAATAGCATTTTTAGCTTTAACATTGTTCTCATATTCCTTCTTAGCATCTGGACCAGTAGGGGGATTATTGGGGACTATATAGCCATTCACAACCGACATCCATACATCACAACCTAGAGAGGACAAATAGGTTTCCATTCTTCTACTCCAAAAGGCATAGTTGACACCATCAAACATAGGGGCTTTTGAGGAGGCTGATTCATTTCTTGCCATTGTGAGCACTTGACAGGATCTACCCAAGCTAGAGAACTCTTTGAAAAAATAGGGTACCTACACTCTGATACCAATTGTTGGACACAATGGATCACTGAGAGGGAGGTGAATAAATGATTTAACACTTTTTCTTTAAACAAGGATATACCAGTACAATATGAAACAAACAAAGTGTTGACCGGTAAGCCAAACTATGCAAACTAAGTGTGTGAAATGATTTTCTATAACATCAAATAACTCATACATGAGAATGCATCACACAACAAAAGATATATGAGGAAAACCCAATATGGGAAAAACCTTGATGAGAATAGCTGCTGGAGATCTTTTGCTCCAATCTAGCCTCACAATGTAAATGATCTGATTACAATTTTAGGGCACCAACCCAAGGAGCACCAACCCCTGATTTATGAGCATCGACTCAAAGGAGCACCAACCCCTAAATATTTTATAGGCTACAACCTAAAGGAGCTACAAGCCCTGCACTAAGAACCTACTTAGTGAAGATAATATACAAATTCAAATACATAAATAAGTTCCATGTTGCAAATGAAGTTTTGCAACCCTTCAATACTCTTCTCGACCTGTTTCAATCTTACCGGTTTGTGAAACCTTCACACACACTGCAACCCTATCTTTTTGCTGGTGCTTACTCCATTGAAACTTCTCTCCCTCTGACTGCTGGATTCACTTCACACCTGCCCACACTTTTCCAGGTTTTGTCTCTGTCGGTTTGTTCTCTGGTGGTTCACACACTCCTTACCGGTTTCCACTTCAACACACAGTCACTTAAGATTTCTCTTATTTTTCACTTAAACAATCTATTCTATCTCTCTTTCATTCACCAGCATAATCACATATCATTCCACAACAACAAGCTCATCGATTTGGACTCGTATATTTAAGAACAAGTTTTCCTGCCAAAAATAAATTCAAACTTCAGGTGGTTAGGGTTTCTTTCCTTCGACCAGATCTATATCAAATATGATTCGATTTGCCTTGAATCATTCACCTACTTTGGGGAGATGCATCTGTACACGTTTTTATTCATCCAATGCATTTTTTCTAAAAATAGCTGACTTCACCCTGCTTTACAACCTTGATCTTTGTCATCCTCATTTCACCCAACAGTTTCTAACTGAAGGTCAATCTGCAATTAGATTTTGTGCCTCGATCACAATGCCAACAACTTCCTGATCATTCTCTGTCATCCATTCTTCCTCGAGCTGCATTAGTTGAATATCATCCTGTGATTTGTGGTTTTATCATTAATGACCACCAACTACATGGACAACCATGTCAATGAACATTTCATCGACCTCTGCATGTTTGCCAGCTTAGCTCCCCATTGCACACATCGACATACTTTCAATTCACCGACAAAGAGTCAGTTTAAACTTGAACATCCCTACTGGTACAAACCTTTACCAGTATGCCAACCATACTAGACAACTAATTTTACCGGCAACACATCATATTGACAGTTCATCTTGCCTTCCGGTATGTCTTCATGCCATTCATTCTGTTTAGCTCACCGGGTGTTTTTGTGATTCATCTAACATTCCGCCTCTTCATCACAAACAAACAACCAACCATCATACCGGTTTATGTCTTACCAGTTAATACTTAAGCATGCCAACACACTCTTGTATCTCACCTCATACCAGTGATATCATCTGCTAACTCATAACATACTTCTCTTATTTATGTCACTTCAACCTTCTTCATACTAGTTGACACACTCTACCGGTAACTTGCAATACTGGTTGACATCAATGACAACTCAATGCCAACAAAAGGAACATTCTTTTTCAGCATAGAGGTTAGAGGCTTTAATAATTCAGCTACATCTGGAATAAACTTTCTAACAAAATTAATCCCACCCAAGAAGCTTTGTAAGCCTTTCTTGTGTGCTGGTAGGGGAAGAGAAAGAGTGTCACTTACCCTCTCCAGATCAATGGTTATACCTTCTTTTGAGACCACATATCCCAGTAACTTACCCTCATGGACAACAAACACACATTTCTTTGGGTTGAGGGATATGCCAAATTCCCTACACCTCTTAAAGATCTCCTTCAAGTGAGTCAAGTGCTCATTTGGATTTTTTTAATAAACAATTATGCCATCCAAATAAAAAAGTAAAAACTTATGCATCAAACCTTGAAATGCCATATCCGTGACATACTGAAAAGTAGCACTAACATTGGATAGACCAAATGACATTTTCTTATATGCCATAGTCCCATTTTGTTGTGAATGATGTTTTGAATTGATCTTCCTCCTTCACTAAAACCTGATTGTAACTTGAGAAGCCACCTAGCAAAGAAAACCTCTCAAAACTTGCAACTTGAAGGATTTGTTCCATGGAGGGCAACAAGTATCTATCTTTGAGTGAGGCACTAATGAGGTCTCTGAAATCAAACACAAAGTTTGATTTCACCATTCTTTTTCCCCACTGGGACAAGGTTTGACACCCAAGAGGTATGTTTGATAGGAAAAATGATGTTGCTCTTAATGAGTTTAGTCAACTCTTTTACCATTAGGGGCTCAAGCTTGGGGTTAAGAGGACTCTATTTTTGTCTCAAAGGTTTGGCATTTGGTTCAAGCTCTATGGTATGTTGGGCAGTGCTAGGGTCAAAACCTTTTAAATCTAAACACTGCCAAGCAAAAATGTCACTAAACTCTTGGAAAAGTAATGTCAAATCATGCCTTTCTTCTATTGTACATATCTTGCCAAGCTTTAACAACTTGTCCTTGAAGATCTCAACATTCTCATAGTGCTCTTCTTTGATCTGTAGACTTGATTTCTCTTTCCTCACTTGATCATCATCATTGAAGATTGACTCCAATGTGGCCAAACCCTTAGGTAACTTATTTGATTTCAGTTGTATGATTTGATCTTCATATGGCTGTTTGAACTTTTCTTGGTTACCACTTGAGAATTCTACCTCTTCCCTTAAGAAGTTAATGATTTGTTGATCACTATCAAAAACTTTCCAATGATCAATATTGTTAGGAATAGAAGACCTAACAATCACTTTAACATATTGTTGTTCCTTAGTATTGCTGATATCACTGAGAATATCATACTGAGCTCTTATTAAAACTAGTCTATTGGCATGCTTATTAAGATTTCCAGGAATAGACATCAGATTGAAAGCTTGGAAATCCTCTATAATATCCCATACCCTATGCTTATAAGATTTCAAAAGCTCATTCTTAGTGGTATGGAGACCACTTAATTGATTGACAATCAATTCATTGTTCACCATACAGTTGCAAACAACCAATTCCTCTCTTCTTTTCCCATTGAAGGCCATGAACCAAGGCCTCATACTTAGCTATGTTGTTAGTGTAGCTAAAAGAAAACTTGAAAGATGCATAATACTTGTCATCATTAGGAGAAACCAACATACAACCACCACCAACACCATTCTTACTCCTTGACCCATCAAAATAGAGCTTCCAAAGCTCATTTAAGTGCCGATTATCTTGTTGTCCTTCATCCTTAACCAAGTTTGGGACAACAAGACCTTTCTCATGAAACATATAGACCACCAGACTTACCTTATCCATGTGTTTGAAGGGATCCTCATCAATATTTTTAGATGCCCATTCATCCAAGATTTAATCCAGAATATCCTCAATAGGGGTGTTTGGATCTCTTGAAATAGGTTGTTCTTCTTGCTCATGGATGACCAGATTGGCATTGGCAGCACTAGGGACATATGGCTCTGTGTGACCATTAGCCAAGGCTTCTGATTTGATGGTGACCTTAGTCCCATACCTTTCCCTTGATAGGCATATGGCAAAGTAAGGTGGTATGTCTATCACATATACATGTCGTGGGATTGAAAAATTAGGACAAGCATGGAGGGTAAGACTCAGATTTCTAATCACTCCAACAATGCTAACAACAGTCCCATCTAATTGAACTACACCCTTATTCATTGTCTCATATGACTATCCTAATTTATCTACTAGCTTCTTTGGCATGACTGAACTACTTGAACTTGAATCTATCATACAATTATGTACAAGATGCCGGCCAATGATTAAAGTTACATAAAAAGGGGGTGGTTTGATTACCTTGGACTATTTTTCACTCTTATGTTGAGGATTATTGGTGAGTACAACCTTAGAAGCTTGTTGATTTAAGGAAAGGTTAGACAGGGCATCATGTAATAAATCCTTTTTCTACGGTAGAGCTAGGGAGTCCCACATTGACACACTAACATGAATTTTATTTAACTGGTCTAAGATATTTAAATCACTCATAATAACCTTTTTTTGTCCTTTAGTAACAATAGTCTCTTTATGCTAGTGCTGGATATGGTTGGCTTTTAGGTTGATCCTTGGCTACAAAAAGTTCTGCTCTTGGAAGTATTTGAACATTCTTGAGCTGAAGAGGGCCCCATTTGGCCTTGTGCACTTATGGAGGGCTGATTATTGCCTTTATCAGTTTTCCTTCCCATGTCAACAACCCTCTTCTTTGATCTTGTATTGGCTGCTATAGGGGTATAAGGCTAGCTTTGAGGTTGATTGACCCCACAAAACTCCTCACCTTGCCAGCTCATCAAGGTGATATCTGGACTACCTTGTTCCATGCATATAGATTGCTGCTCATTGCTCTCTTGAGATGAATCTCTTGGGACAACAACACTATTTTGCACCATTAATGGTTGATTCAAAAAACTGTTAGAACAAGTGGACTGGTTATGTTGCTAATTACAAGGATAACACCACTCTTAATCAACTGCCATGTTATTATGAATTGGAACAATATCCCTTAAATAGTTGGGCGCATTAGGGTTGTATTGCTAGAAAGACCTCTAGTTTAAGTTCCTCCTTTGAACTTGAGGATTTGATTGGTACGGGGCTTGATAAGGAGCTTGGTAAGGTGGCTAGTTTTTCTGCTTTTTGATATTAACCAACTCATTGCTAAAGTTATATAAGGTCTTTTGTATATTGGCATTTTGTTCCTTAATGCTTATCAACTCTATCAAATGGTTGGAAATAGCATGCTCTTGAGCTGCAACTTGGGCATTATACATTGGAAATGAAGGGACAACAACTATAGTAGGTGGCATTACAAGGGAAATTGGTTGTATGTCAACAAAGTATGGTATGGGAGGCCTAGGTGCTATTTTTCCTACTTAAATCAGGCTATTCTTAGCCCTAATAGCAACATCAAATGCTGCTGGTAAAGTATTCCCCCCATGGATTGTATCATAAGTGAAATATCACTATTTAAAGCCTTTAGATAAAACAAGAAAGTATAGTCATTAGAGGGCTTTATCGATGCTAGAATTTGATTCCGAGTTTTTTAGAATCGGTAGTTGATGTCCATCATGTGCTCATGTGGAGCTCTTTCAATGGTAGTGAGCTGCTCCACCAATGAGAGATGATCTGACTTATCTTCAAAATACTAGTTCAATTGATCTCTCAGTTGGTCCCATGTAGCTATTGAGTTTACAGGTAAACCCTTGAACTATTGGAGGGCTTTACCCTTGAAAGAAGCCACTAGTAGTTTCAATGCAACATTTTCTTCAATGATGTGACGCACTCCACACAAGGATGCCACATCTCTGATGTGCTCTATGGCTGTAGAATGATCTTATCCACTAAAGAAAGGTAAGCTCTTAAGTGCAACAACTGGAATATAATCATGTTGGGATAGATTCAAAGGACTCCCTTGATTAAAAGGTACAAATGGTTGGTTCCTAGGAGGCTAATTGTGAGCCATATTGCTGCTGGAGGTATTAACACTGTTGGAATTAGTAGGATTCACTATATTTTGATTGGAAGAACTTGCAAACAATGAGTTACTATAAGTTGTAATAATAGGATGAGAATTAGGGATAATAGGAAAGACACTATTTGTTGGATTTTAAACCTTACTAACTACTCTAGCCTTCCTTTTTGGGGGTGATAATTAGGAATGATGGACTGGGGCTATACTTTGCCTAGTCTAATATTTTCTCATAAGCTAACACTGAGACTACTAAAAACCAAAGACTGAGAGTCACCAGATGTGGAAAAAACTCCTAATTGAAGGCTTCTATACTATTTCCCACACAAAGATAGCCCGTAATGGCGGCCTTCTATGAACTAAATAAATAATCCAACAATCCCACCAGGCGTGCCAAAAACTGTTGTCATAGGGATTTGCACCCAATGCAAATATGAAATTTTACAATCCTGTGCAATATGTGAATACTCTTAGGTTGTGGGTTTCCTATAGTGAGAGTAGACCTCCAGATTATGGGTTGGCTCCCTTTTGATCACCTAAAAATAACTAAAATTCTGACTTGGGAAAAGGGTAAGAAGGATATGCAGAAACTAAAAATTAAACTATTAGGTGATTCACCAACTGAAAATGATTTGAATTATCCTTTAAACCTCAAAGGATGACTCTATAAATGAAGCTACAAATATTGACAAGTCAGGCTAATATTTTTTACATAAATGTTTCATTTAACAAGCTTCTATGAATGAAGTTTGCTTGAAACAAAACAATAACATTTTCATAATAAACATTCAACAAATGGAAGAAACACAGTTAATGACCTGCACTATAACATGCTGCATATTAAAAAAGCACTAAGGCAATAAGATGAAAAGAAGGATTCCAAAAAAATCACAAAAAATCAATCTAAGAACTCACACACAATGCTTGAACACCACAAATTTGAGAAGGAGATGAACTTGTTTTATTGAAAATCAGGAGGTATCTTCTTTACAAATCTGTAGAACTCACAAGAAAATTAGTTACAAAGTATAAAAATATGCTACCACAATAGGTACAAAACTTAGAACTAGAGAAAAATGAGTGAAGAAGAGTGACTTATACAAAAGGCTTACAAAATTTAAAATTTGAATTTTGGCTCCTAAAAATGATGTGCTGTCACCTCTCATCAAAATTAGGCACTCAATTGAAAGAGAATCTCCCCACATATGAAGATAGAGTTTCCCTTTTGATTACAAATCTTTGGGGTTGAATGCAACTGAAAATCCCTCCAAAATAGGGATGTAACTGCAAGAAACAAGTAGTTAATATCCTCAAAATCCTCTTTGACTGAAACTTCATTCACTTGGACATTTTAACTAAAAGCAAACTGCCTATTAGTTGTCACAATCACCTACTTTTTCTCCCACATGTTTGCAAAGAAATCGAAGACTCCAACTAGATAACTAAACCTTTCCTTTTGTTTATCTCTCACAACACTTCATGACACTCTAGTTTTCATTTCAAAAATATCTTTTATCTAAAGTGATTAACATCACTCAAATAAAGATTTATAAATTTGAAATAATTCAAATGCAAAGGAGTTTTATAAAAGAACCCCTAAAGGCTTTTTAGACTAAAACAATATGTGCTATAAAACACTTAAAAGGAAAAAGAAAGCCTATCAGATGCCTTGGAATAAATATGTGAACAAATATTTTTTATTTTAAAATGCAAAAGGAAAAATCACTTGCCCTATTGGGCTCCTTTAGGGTCTCAAACCCCAACTCAAAAGTAAACAAAAAGATCAAAATATTCGATCTTTTCTTCATTCGCTTTCTATCTTGTTGATGGCGCTGCCATGAAAGCCTAGGGTTTGAGCCCAGATGCACCGCATTGCTGTCGTTCTTGGTGATTTGATGAAGATTTTCGTAGGGAAAAGAAAATTAAGCTCTTTTCTATTCTAGATCTACTATTTCCCAGACTGTTATTCTCTATGACTATCATAGCTATGTGCTTTGCCATTTTGAATTTGATCTTTGCTCATGAATTTCTACAAGACCACTATTTCCTTGTTTTATGCACTGTAATTTGTTTAGTAAAGTTCCCGTGTTTGGTGTTTTTCAAAATATTGTAAGCTTGCTCACTGTTCTTAAAATTATAGGGCTATCAACACATGGCTCTCCCTTGGACTGTTAAGCTTGAGATGACACCACTGTCTCTATATGTTCAACAAGGGGCTCTTTGACTGCTCTATTAAGCATCTTGCCGCTTTCAATCTCTTTTCTTATTGCATTTGGGTGAGATCTTTGTTGTGTATACCCTGTCCTTTTGATGACTGGCCAATGCATTGAACATGACTGCTACTATTGTTTGCTGACTAAGATCTCTCATGATGAGGCTATCATTATAATGTCTAATTATAAGACTTTACATTTAATGCCTATCCACAACTACATTGACCCCTATGTTGGCAATGTCATTAAGCACTATGTTGACCTAGTTTTTGAGTGTTGCTTTATCATTAATGGACTACTATTTTCAATGGATATTCTTTGATATTGATGCCTATGTGAGATTGATATCTCTTTGAAACACTATCTTTTTACAAGACCACTGCTATCCTTTTATCCTTTGCTCTGAGATATTCCTTTGGCTCTATGACTACCTGATCTTTGACATTCATTGACAATTGATCTGATTTGTTAATACTGCAACTTCTGACCTATAACAGTGTTATCACCATTTTAAAGCTCTCATGACTGCAACATCCCCAGTTAATACTAATCTTTCTACTCTGGACACTGTTTTGATAGTATATTGTATTTCTAACTTGTAGCCACATATTGAGTAGTCATTGGATCTTTTCTCTGGCATGCATACTGATTGGTATCTCTTCTTGAGTACATTACTAATAATGCTCCGAGGATTGAGATTACTGATTGGAAGATGATGTTGTTCTTCTACTGATTTGTAGCTTCTCATTAAAAAGGGAATGACTGTTTAATCTTCTTTTGTTCTTTTCTCTTTCTTGATGGTCTTGATTATACTTTTTATAGTTATATCTATCATTATATTGCTCCAATGTGACATCACCCTGTGTGAGATTATTATTTGAAACTTGCGAGTCTGCTCACATTGGATATGTACTATCTAATGTCTCCATTCACTGTCCATAGACTATCAGGAGTATTAACTCAAGGATTTAGGTATTCAATGATTGTATGTTCCTTGAATCTCTTGTCATCTTTTTCCCTTCACTTTTCAAAGATTGTCTTTGCTTTGTGAATCCAACAAGGTCTGCTCCAAAGTCTTGAATCTCATTTTGAATTCTTAAAACCCTTATGAATACCTCAATCTCTTGGAATCTATCACAACCTTTGATACATTTATTACTGCTTATTGTCATCATCATGAGAGCTCTATATTCTACCTTGAGGTTTCTTACCTTGTGTTGAAATGATGAAGAGTATTACCCCTTGTTCATAATTTCACTATTTTTGAATTGATATAGATTCTTCAATGTTTTCTTTATGACTTCCCTATCTTCATTTGAAGAGGTTTTCTACTAATACACTGCCCATACAAGTTGTTTGGACTATTCTTTACCATTGGACTCCTAAACCACTGCTATGGTAACTGTCTTTGCTAATTTGATTATGTTTTCTTTCCCTCATAGTCTTTACAAAATCCTTTCTTTATTACTATCAATCAGTCTCTACACTTTATGAAAGATATCCCCACTATATGACTATCTTGTGATTCTTGTTTTTGATTATCAACATTGAAAGTACTTGATCCAACAATTTTAATGTCTATTCTTAGAAGATTATTGTGACAATGGTTTCTTATGATTGTGTGCTTGCAGTGGGTGTATCTAGCCCTCTAAACATCATTTGACTATTTCTTATGTTCTTAATAATGACTTCACTTATGATATTAACAGTCTTCACAATCCACATAGTGGCTACAACAAATACTTCCTTCATTGTATTTCATTTTTCTTTGAATACTGAGAATGTCTTTACTATTATTTCATAAGTGACTACCTTTTACAAAGCTATTCATTGTGACTTCCACTGTGAATACTGACTATCTCCTTTTGATAATTGGTTTTGATAGTGATTTGTCATTGCACATGACTGTCATTGTAGCTATGTCTTAAGGGTTTGTATTTTGAAATCTAAAATTTCACTATGATCTTTGCTATTTGTATGGACTGTAATAATCAAAACCCCGTTCTTTGATGATGAAGGTCAATATGTATGTATTAAAAATTATTGCTTAACAGGTAATATGCTCTTTGTTGTAATCCTCATGACATACAAAAGCATTATCATCATATCTTTTTTGTGTCCTTCGTTCACATTATTGTATTTTGTCAGTGAACTATGTACTATCTCTAATAACATGCTGGGCTCAACCCTTGTGGGAGCCATATTTTACTCCACATGCTGTAATTTGATGAACAATAACATTAGTTTTCCCATATCTGTATAGTGAACAAACATGTTAATAAAAATAGTGAACTCAATGATTCCTTTGTAATGATTTGGAACTTGTCTTCTTAGACTTATATGACATGCTAACTGTTATGATGCACATGAGGAATGGATTATATGTTTGTAGATGCATGTGCATATAATGAATGATGACCTTCATTTCTCTAACAACATTGTTTTCTCTTAGATGTAGGCACTGAAGAGCAACAAGGAAGAGAGAAATGGATGAAAGAAGGGTGGAAGACCAAGGATGACACCAGGCCACTCAGACATGACTTGTCATTTAGGCAATGATGAGGCTCCCTTCCTTATGTGCATATATTTTATTTTTTTGCATCTACAAACACATAATTTTTTCCTTTACTTGCACCATAAGAATTAGTCTCATGGCTTGTGTGAGACGTTATACATTCAAATTATCAATTAAGATTACTTTTTCTCAAAAAATGTGCACTCTCTTATGCATTTGCATCTGCAAATGTAATAGTAATCTTTTGTTCTCTCTTTATGCATATGAATGTAACACAACAAAATAAAAATGTACCTTTCTATTTATAAAACATAAAATCTCTACCTGATTTAGCTTGTTAGCAAAAATAGGTAACATTAACAAAGGAATTCAAAACAACACAATAGCATAAAAAATCAACTCAAATATTACCTTTAAATCTATTGTTGAATGATTTAATTTAGGTGATTATTTATATGTGGAATATCATTTTGTTGAAATTTCTTTTTTTGACATCATGTGCTTAGCTCAAATTTTATGGATGTGAAAATGAGTAACAATTTACCTACATTTATACAATTTTGGAAGAGGAAATGGATAGTTGAGATTTTATGGTGATATTAATGGTAGAGGATGATTGAGAGGGTTTCACAAGGATCAATGAGAAAATGGAGGGCTGATATGTGTTGAATGCTAATAAACCCATAATAAAGATGTAGACTTCAAAGGATCAATCGAGACAAATATATTCCACAAGAGAGTGTTGCAACATGAGCTTGCATGAATATTGAGAAATGATCAATTGACTGATATGAAAATGATAATAATATATGTTACAATGTACTAGCACCTTGAATATATAAGCAAGGTGTGGTGAGGTATGACAACTACCCTTGATACAAACATTAAATACTCAATGTAAAATAATAAATGCCTAAATCAAATATTAAATATTTAAATGGCTAAAAGTAAATAATGAACATGGCCCCATTATAACTTATTTATAGAATATGAAACCTAGGATATAAGATGAAATAACTTAACACCTAAGTAAACTTAACATGTGAATAGGTTCCCACTAATAACTAGATAGGAAATAACCACATTCACACTAACACCTACCCTTAAGTGCGACTTAGGAAATGCAATTATTATGTAAATAAGGCAAGATGCGAACAAAAATGCAATATGGGTCTCAAAAACTAAGCTAGGTTAGGTACTTATGCACAAATAATCATGCAACTAATCTCTCACAAATGGAAAAAAGGAGAAAACCCTATGTGACAAAAATCCTCTCCAAAAAAGAGATAATGCACATCATGTACAAGAGATAGAAGAAGATATGTATGGAGGTCTTAACATCAATACCCCTAAGAACTAAATCCATCACAAGATTCCAAATGATATCAACCAATAAGAGGGAAAGAGAGAGACTATGTAGCCCCCCATAACGAATAATCTCCTACAAGAATGATAAGTTTCTGAAGGCAAAACATGTTCCAATGCTTACAAACAACTTGTCTCCACTTAGGAAGAAACAAAACCATGTATAAATGTAGGAATTATTCCCATTCATGATATTCTATGAAAGATGGAAGCATGAAGGATGATGATGACGTCTCTAAAAAATATCGACATGTCTCCTTGTCCATGAAAGATGACGATGTCACAATCCAATCAAGTATAGGTGACAAAATGGAACTATGTGGAAACTGATGTTGAACAAGCTCCAAAGATGAATATGGTTTGACAACAAGAATATAATGAATGCCATCAAAGAGGAGAGTAAACCATTAAAATGTGTCTTGCAAACCATGTAGAAGAAGAATGATAAACCAAGTGTGAAAGAGTTGAAATGAATCTATCTTGCAACCAAAAATTTGAAATTTTGATACCATATTGAAATTCTAATAAAGCCATAATGAAGTTGGAGACATCATTGGATTGGCCAGGAAAGATACCTTCCACAAGAGAGTGTTGCAACATGATCTTACATGAATATTACAAAATGATCAATTGATATGAAAATTATAATGAGACATGTTAAATGTACAAGCACCTTGAATATATAGGCAAGGTGTGATGGGGTTTGACAACTACTCTTGAGACAAATATTAAATTCTCAATAAAAAATAAAAAATGCCTAAAGCAAATATTAAATATCTAAATGATTCAAAGTAAATAATGAGACAGGGCCCCATTATAACTTATTTATATAATGTGACACGTACGATATAAGGAAAACTAACTTATCAACTAAGTAAACTTAGCATGTGAAAAGGTTCTCACTAATAACTAGATAGGAAATAACCACATTCACACTAAAAATATGGAGGTTATTTGAATGTGAAGGGATAGCACTTACTAAATTTGGGAAGTGGTTGCAACCATGAGAGACATAATGGGCATGTGCATCTAGGAGCCCCATATTCTTAGGTTGTGTGGAGAGAGTATTGGAACCATAAGGATACATGTTCTTAGTTGTCCTTTGTTCTTAGAATAGATGGAGGAATATACATATAATTAAATAGATTATATTTTAATATTATATGTATGTGTGAGGTATAAAATAGATAGAAATAATAATTATATATTCATTTGTGTGAGGTGAGATGGAAAAGTGTGATGAATAAATAACAAGATTGTTTAGTGAAGTGACAAACTTTAGGTTTCTAGGTGATGTGTTTGATTGATTTAGACTAGAAAAATATTTATGTGTATACACTAACCAAGTTTAAATTTTGATGAAAAACTCATTTAATTACAACTAACAGGGCCTACTATGTCTCTAGATTGAATTCCCTCTAAAAAGTTAATGAAAAGGCTCCCAATTCTCCCATTTAACACTACAATAATTTTTTTTTAACTTGAGAGTAATTGCTAAGAAAGAGTTTGTAAAGGAGTGCATACAAGTTCATAGAATAACCATAATGCAAAGATTAAATACATACCACATGTTACAAAATATATCTCTTTGGAAAATTATAAAAGAAAAAAAAAAGCCAAAAAAATAATCCACACTCATTGTATTTGTTAATATATATGCTACACTAGCCTAAATGCCTTTCTAGCAAAGTATTTAGGAAGCTTCATTAAATTAAATTATTTGGTTATGTCTTAAGGGGGTCTTATGTCATGTTTAATAATGCATAAATTAATTGAAAAAGTCCTTGGAACTAAACGAAAATTAGAAAAAGATAAAAAAATTCTATATTTAAATGCTAAGAGAGGAAAAAATTAGGTTTATTTTTCCCTTGAAGATTCTCATCTAGATCCACATGGCATGTGAGAAGTTAGGGATTTTTTTAATTTGGTGCTGAAAACATCCATGGATTTGAGAAACCGTATTGTAGAGATTAGTAGGAGGTTCATGACACATTGCAAGATCTTTCAAAGGGCCACATTTCATCCTTGGTATGGAGAAAAACCCTAATGTCTTATGTTTCACCCATGTTGCATATCATGTATGGTTGTTTTCATGTCATGTGTCAAGTATGCCTTGTTTTGTTAGAGATTTAAATTGCTATAGATTTTTTTGTGGATCCATATGGAGTTTGAAGTTGTGAAACCTTGTGTAAAATGATTAATTTTAATGAAGTCTCTAACTAACTTAGACGAATGTTGGTGTTTGAAGGTTTCTCTTTTGGTATGCATTTTTCTTTCACTTAATTTTTGTCTTAATTGAACAAGATGATGATACATGGGTATGTGCAGGATCATGGTGGGCCAAATAAGTCCTTAAGTTGCAATAAAAAACATAAAAATAGAGTTAGGCAACTTGACGTAAAAATTTGAATAAGTTACCAACATTATTTTAAAAATATTTAAGAATAGAATATGTAGCAAATTGAATGTAGTTTCTAAGCTACTAGTTGTTTTCTATAAGAAAAATTCCTTTTGACAAAAAATTGAAATTTCAATGCAATAGTACTAAAGTTTTAGGAAAAAGATCAGAAGTAGGTGTTTGTCTGACCACCCTAACCACAATCAAATCGAAATATTTTTTTATAAGATTTCAGATATAAGTAAAAGACTCATGTCCAGATGTGACACATATTTTTTTGTATTTTTTTTTTTGAAATAAATAATTAATTGTGATTTTTTACTACAACTTTTAAAAAATATAAAATCTTGTATGTTTGACCACCATAACTTGGGTAAAAATTTATGATATTCAATTTTTTTTAATCCTATAGTATATGAAGCATAGAATGTGACACATGTTTTGGATTCAAAAAATGTTATACCGTTTGAAAGTTATAGATGTTTTTCAATCAGCCTATCAATGAGGACTTTAGTCAGAATATCACCATTTTTTGGCCCCTCATGATCCTCCACATACCCACCAAAGGATATAGTCATACAAAAATTAAAATCCTATCAAATATATCTCACATTCAACATATCTGAAGTTGGTTTTCTTTAGACGTGTCTTAGATGTAAAAGATTTAAGAATGCCTTTAAATTTTTTCCATACTCTAGATCCATTAAAACCTAAGCTAATATGTAGGGGTATAGTTTGTGTATAGTTCTATAAGTATCCATATACATCAATGATAAATATAATGTTGGAAGTGAAGTCACCCTTAGAGGGGGGGGTGGGGTGAATCAGAGTGAATGAATTTTGACTCAGAAAACACTTTAAAACAATTCTTGAACTTTGACAACTTTGTTTAACAAATTTGAGACTGATAAGTGACAATGAATTTGCAAACCAAAAGTTTGAGCAAATGATTTAACCACTTAACTAACAAAATCTTATTGAAGCATATATGTGTGATCATTCAATTATCAAGATGAATAATCTTTTTAATGCTTTCAAATAGAAATGACTTTGCTTTTTCAACAAATTTAAAATGTGTATTGCAGAGGTAACAACTTGTAACCAAAAGATGAACTTAGGGATAGCAGTGTAAAGCATGAAAAGAAAAAATAACTAAAATATCAAAGCATCAAATAATGGAACACATTAAGAGATGTAACATACACATAACACCATGATTTTATGAGTGAAAAACCCTCTTGGGGTAGAAAAACTACTTGGTAAAATTCCTTTCTCATTAACTCAAAGAGCACCAACTTTGTACAGTAAATTTAGAAGTATCAACTTCAAGGAGCACCAACTCCTATATCTCATACAATGTCAAAAAATCTCAAGTTACAAACACTAGTAACCTTATGATTGCACTATATGTGTCTATACAACTACAAAATTGTCAGTGATTGAACGAGTTTGATATGATAAAAATGTGCAATGATTCCAATTACAAGGTATTGTTGAAACGTTACAAAAATGTCTCTTAGATTCTTTGTAAAAATAACTAGGGATTTTACAAACTTTTCAAACAATGTACTCTGTATATGAATTGGAGTTTTGAACAATAATATAACCCCTTTTTTAATAATCTCACAATGTTCCGAGTTTATCACCGAACTTTTTCAACAACCGAAAAAATTCTGAATGATGTATCTTTTATATCCAAAAATAAATGTCTCTGTATCTTCAAAGTATACCCTCGAGTTAGGGTATCTCAACCCTAGTAGGGTTTCCAACAATAACTGAATATAGTTGCAGAAAATAGAAACATTTATTTTCAAATAATAATATCATTCTGCAACATTACAAAAATGAACCCTTGTTCCCTTTTTTTGTTTTGTTTTAGAAACTGAATCTACAACGGTTATTTCAAGTGAGGAAGAAAAGAATTTCATTTTGAAAATGAAACCCCAAATAATCTCTGAAACCTTAAAATAAATTTAGTTTTTTGTCAATGTATTTTTCTTTTCAAACAATGAAAAAAAAGAATGATTATACTTGAAAGGAACCTGCGAAATCCCTGAATATCTGTCGCAAATCCCACTAAAATCGGCCAAATAAACCACCAATCGAATCCTTGGAGCTTGTTGAGTAACATACTAGAAACCCACAATGAAATTTCATCACAAAAATACCTTGTAACTGTCACAAGCGATGTCATGGTGGCAGACTGAGCTCTTTGGTGTCGCATTATGTTTGGTGTTGGTTTTCAAGGTAATTTATAGTTATCCGGCACACAAGGCTTGTTATTTTGATTACACTATCTTTGGGGGTCTGTACCAATATTGGAGATTGTGTCAAGGTGTATTTGGGTCCTACTATATCTTTTGGGGATCCACATTAAGTAGATCCATTTGGAAGAAGTGCTTTTGGGCCGACTAGTTAAGGGCTACACATTACATTGTTGTTGAGTTTGGAGGATGTCCACCAACGTGTGTGATGTTTGGTATTACATTGGTAGATGTTATAAGATGTTTTAGGTCCTGTTTATCTCTTGGATAGGATCTCTTTCACTATAACTATGCTTTGTGGCTGACTTAGTGGTATCATCTCTTGACCCATATTTTGGCCAGCCTAATTGATGTGCTTAGGTCTTGCGAATGGTAATAGAAGATAATTTCATTTGAAAGAGGTATAGAGTGGTGTGGATGGTGTGTGTATCAAAGTTTAATGTGGAAGATATGACTGTGAAGAAGAAAGAGAGTGGTGAAAGTATCAGAGTTGAATTGCAAAATGGTTGCTTGAGGCAGTGAGTCAAGAGTAGCTACATTTCACAAAGATTGTTGGATGCAGTGATGTTGAAGGCTTATTTATTGTAGCTCATATTTTCATATATCTTGCTCAAAGATAGCGAGTCTCCTCATCAAGTCCTTTGTATCTTTCCTTGAGGTAGTGAACCTCAGCCTACAAGTCCTTTTAGAGTAGTGAGATTTCCTATGTAGGGATCCCTAAAACAAACAGTGTAATACTTGTTCATCTAGCGTGCATTAACTCTCATTGTGTTTTTTCCCTTCTTGGGTTTTCCATGTAAACCTATTGTTATCTTATGCATTTGTGATCATTATTTATCTTTCATTACTGTTGATTAGATTAAGATTTAAAGTTAAATTTTAATTGTGATATAAAGTGCTAAGATTTATTCAATACTAATTCAACCCCCATCCTAGTCTTGGGGTGTGGTTAATAATTTTATTCTATTTTTCTCCAAAGTGTAAGTATTTTTCTCCCATCATGGGTTGATTTCATATCAAACTATAAATGTATCCCTCAAAGTAAATGGCACATGTCCATTGGCATGATATCGCACCACACCTTATCTTCATAAGTTCATGTATGAAAAATCACTAAGAATTGTTAAACAACCAAGACTTGGTGCCCCCTTTGTAGCCATGATACCTTGTAAGGTGTAGGATGAACTATCTTCTTTAGCCCCAATTTATCTACCATTTTAGTCTAGACCAAATTATTAGTACTCTCATTATCTATTATCACCTTGCAACATTTTCCACTTGCTATGCATACTATTCTAAATAAATTTTTGCTTTGGACAGGTACATCTTCTCTTTTTGTTGTCTTCAATAATTTTCTCTTCATCATAACTTATTCTCTCTCAATTTCATCTATTTGGATAACTAACCCTATGGATTTAGTATCTTCATTAGCTACATGTGCACTTGCAACCTCTGTTCTTTTTTATCCTTCAAGTCTACATTGAGGGAATTTATAATATATATGGCCTGATATCAACATGTGAAACATGTGCCTTGGAAACCTCTATCTTTGGCTCTTTTACATCCATCTCTACCTCTCATAGGGTACAATCTTGATCTTGTTTCATTTGTTTCCTTTTGACTCTTTGAAGGGTTGGCCCGCTTATCACTATTTTACTTTTTCTATTGGTTCCCTTTACCTTTGTTAAATCTGCCTTTGCCTTAAGATGCCCCTTTCTTTCTTACCAATTTATCCTCTTCCTTGAGGAATTACTAATATTATTATTCTATAGTTCATAACCTCATTATGCTTAATTCATCTTGAATATCTAATCTCAACCCATTGTTATATCTTGCAACCTTCTCATGGTTTAGTTCTTATGCCTTGATCTTATTGAAATTTTATAAAACTCTTATGTATAATATTTTACACTTAGTTTATTTGTCCTTAATTCTATAATTTCTTAAGAAGATCAAGTTGATCCAGTAGAAACTTGGCCTTCATTTTTCTCAACATTCTATTCCACTATGTGATTTTATTTTTGCCATCCTTTCTTCTCTTAGCCTACACCTCTTTCCACCAAAGTACAACTTGTCCTTTTATTTTTTTGAGAAATATTTGTCCTCTTGGGATTGTCCACTTCATCATATTAAAAGTATTCCTCCATTTTTGATATCCAATCAATTAGTTCATCTAGTTCTAAAATTCTTGAGAAGTTTGGAAGATCCATTATTGTTCTCTTTCCTATATTGGAAATAGCTCTTATTAGCCTTCTTTCTATAATATCCATGCCTGCATTTGTATTCTCTCCTTCTTGTCCTACCAAATATACTCCTTCATCTTCATTGTCAGTATTTCCATGTGCTTTTTCCCTTCTCATTCCACCTTCTAGTGTGTTCATCCTTTCTTTCACACCTCTAAGTCCCTCCAATGCCTCATTGATCCTTTCTACTACTGCTATCTCTTTCATTCTTCTCCTTCGTGGAATCTTTCTTCCCTTAATCTCTTTCTTCTTGATGTAGGCACACACCCACAATCACTACTCACAAGGGTTTTCTTCAGCCCAATACCAACCCAAATCTTCCTTCTCAGAGTTGTAGCTACACTCTAATATCATGTTGATGTCATCCACCTAGTTTTAGGTTCCCAAACACTCACAAAAAATAACATATGCTATAGGGTATGAACTATTGCTGCATATGCACAGTTTATGCTATAGGAGTAAAAAAATAATTAAAAATACAACTTCCACTATAAGAAAAAATACAAGCTTCTAGATAATAATTAAAGCTATAGGGACTGTTGGCATTCGCATGAAGATTGCATTAATAAAATATTATGTTATCATTGATGTCAATTAACCGATAATGATTTTGTTATAATATTGTTTTGTAACCAGTGGGAAGAGCTAGTTAAGGGAACTGTAACCGGTAGGTGAGTTTATGGAGTGAACCAATATTGCTAAGTAATGGAGAGTTGAACCGGTAAACCCTACCTGTAGATTTGATAAACCCTAACTGATTAAGTTTGGTAAATTGGTTGTATTGGTTTATGATCTAATGATGAGTAGTAATGATTATGATAGGTATGCATATTGTATGAGAAGAGTTTCAAAGTGTTTTTGGCACATTGAGATAATGGTTTTTATCTTGGGAATGAGAAAGTATATTGCATGTAATGCAAACCGCGTGATGAGTTACTAAGTGCGATGAAGCAGTGATCAAGGAACAATCGAGGCTATCTTGAATGATGTGCACAGATTGTTATGTAATGCAATGGTCATACTTGAAATTACTTGTTTGTAATATCTATAAGAGAATTAGATTTTTGTTACCGACCTATTGATTTGTTTATAAGGTTGATGAGTTATTTTGTTTGAGAGTTGGAAAATTTATAGTTGAGTGTGTAGTTGCTGAACTGGATGATGTATCTGCAGTTTGTGTAAAGGCGAATAGGAGCATGAAAAGGATCTGAACAAGCAAGTGTAGTACTATTCAAACAGATCAACAAACCCATGTTGTTTTCTAACAATTACAACAATAAAATCCCCTAACCGGATAAGCTCTAACAAGCTTAGTGTTATTCAAATCCTCTAACCAGGTAGTCCATTAGCTTGGATTTCAAATCCTCTGCCGAGGTTTCTCCTCACAGGATATTGCTTCTAATAGGGCATTATAGTCAATCCCTTAACCAGGTGGTCCCTAACAAGATCTGTTCTTAACAGGACTTTTTGTAAAAGCTTTAATAGGCTTGGATCCTAACAGGGTGAACTTTAGAAGAGTTCAGATAGTTAACTTGTGAGTCCCATCTCACCGTGGTTTTTCTCATTTCCGTTTCCACGTCAAAAATATTGTGTCAAGTGGTGAATGTTTTTGTGGTTATGTTTACTATGGTTGAATTGATTAACTACTTAATCCACTTTGATAAGTTATGATTAAATAGAAACAATCTGAAATGAGGTTTTACTTATGTCAGTAAAGTATTTGGATGTTTGTGAGTTTCAAGTTGTTTACTATTAATATGTTATAATAGTCAACCAATTTATTTTGACAGTGATATTGCATTTGTAGTTCAGTGGTTTAACTTGTTAGTTTATAGTTTGCTTTGAGATGTTGATTCTAAGATTGGTGAAAGTTTATATCAGTTCTTCTATCTATTGATTCACCCCCCCTCTCAGTAGTTGACCGGATCCTTATTCTTTCATCATACCATCAATTGGTATCAGAGCTTATCAGGTCCTCTAAGGGTTAAGCCTAACAACTTGAGGTAAAGATATTGTAGAACATGATGAAGAAGGAAGGTCCAAAGTTTAATAGAGAGAACTATAGAATATGGAGTGATAGAATGAAAATTTATATCAAGATTCTAGGAAGTCAGTACTGGGAACATGTTGGTACTCAATATGTTGCACCTAGTGGAATTATGACTGATGATCAAAAGAAAGAGCAACAAGAAAATACTCAAGCACTGGAGGCTATTATCATTTATTTTTATGCAGAGTATGTTGATGTCCATGGTCTAGAGACTGCATATGAGATATGGAAGAAACATGAAGAGATTTATAGCGGTGATGAACATGTGAATATTGCCAAGGAAGAGAGTCTAAGAGGAAAGTTTGATGACATGCATATGGCTGAAGGTGAGAATATCCAACAGTATGGTCAAAGGATAAAAGAGATAGTTGGTGAGATCAAGAGTGCTGGTGGTAAAGTGGAAGATGCCACAATGATTAGTAATGTGTTAAGAACCTTGCTACCGGTCTACGCTATCCGATTTGCAGCCATTCAGGAGCTAAAGTCAATTGAAAAAACTAAGGCAACCCTTGACTCCATCATTGGAAAGCTTACTACTTTTGAATTAAATGGTTATGATGGTAGTGTTTAGAAATATGAGTTTGCATTTAGAGCTTCAGTTTCTAACCCATCTATGAGGAAAAGTAGAGATGGTAGTCAGAGTTATGAATCTAGATCCAACAAAGAAGTTGATGATGAAGACAGTTTGGTTGAGCTTGAAGCATTGTTGGCCAAGCGATTGCCTAGAGGTACCGGTAAATACAGAGGTAAATTACTTTTGAAATGTTTTGCATGCAACAAGATTGGACACATTGCAACAAATTGTCCCAATGGTGATAATGAGCCCAAGCAAGAGAAGTTCAAAAAGTACAAGGAAAAAGGCAAAAGAGATTGTCTTATTGCAGTTGATGGTGGTATCACTGATGAGGAATTTGAGGGTGATGCTAATGAAGACATTGTCTTTGTAGCCATTAAATAGGAGAAATCTGATCAGAAGGCTTTAGTTTCTCGCATGGATAATTCTGATGATTGGATCATTGATAGTGGTTGTTCACATCACATGACCGGTGACTGGAGGAAATTTCTTTCTTTGAAGGAATCTGATAGCAGAGTTGTGAGATTTGGTATTGACTCACCTTGCATGGTTAAAGGTAAGGGAACTATTTCTCTTAATGGAAAGAGCAGTGCAAATGATGTCTACTAGGTTGAAGGACTAAAGCACAATCTTTTGAGTGTTGCTCAAATCAATGACATAGGATGCCCATTGGAATTTAAGAATGGTATGTGCAAAATCTATGGGAGCAAAGGTGAACTGATTGCAACCGGCAAGAAGACTAAAGGTAACCTATTTCACTTGAATCCTAAAGTCAACAACTGTTTAATTGCTAAAGTAGATGATAGTTGGCTTTGGCATAGAAGATTTTGTCATATAAATTTTGATAATATTGTTAAAGTGAGTAAGTCCAAGACAGTGAGAGGTTCGCCTCAGTTGGACAAACTGGTGAATTCTCTATGTAAGGAATGTCAGTTGGGAAAGATGACATCTTCAACTTTCAAGAGAATTTTTTTTTTCAGCAGAACATCTGCTAGATTTGGTTCATACTAACCTCTGTGGACCAATAAGGACCAAAATTATTCAAGGTGATAGATATTTTATGATCTTCACTGATGATTTCTCAATAATGATATGGGTCACATTCTTGAAGGATAAAACAAAAGCATTTAGTAATTTCAAGGCATTCAGGGTCTTAGCTGAAAAGGAGAGTGGTAAGAAGATAAAGTGTCTGAGGACTGATCAAGGTGGTGAATTTACTTATGAGGAATTCACTAGATATTGTGAAGAAAATGGTATCAAACATAATCTTTCTGCACCAAGGACACGATGACATAATGGTATTATAGAGAGGAACAAATGGTCAGTTGTTGAAGCTTCTAGGACGATGTTGATACAAGGAGGTGTAGCGAAAACTTTTTGGAGAGAAGCTTTCAATACAATTGTCTACACTATGAACCGGATTTTGGTAAAAAGAGGTAAGGATAATATTCCTTATGAATATTGGTATGGTAGATCACCTAATGTTAGTTATTTTAAGATATTTGGCATAAAATGTTTTATTAAGAGAGGTGAGTATGTTAGTAAGTTTGAGGCTAAAAGTGATGAAGGTATATTTCTTGGTTATTCCACCAAGAGTAAGGCCTACAAATGTTACAACAATCAGACATAGAGAATCATTGAGAGTGATGATGTTCAAGTGGATGAATATCCTAAAGTCTCAGGGGAAAGTAGTGTGGAGAAAAAGGATGAAGATCCTTGCATTTTGTTTTTCCTTTGAAACCTGAAACTGGTAATGTGAATGCTGTTGTACTAGTTCAACCGGAACAGGTAGATTCAAAAGAAGATGATGATAATGAAGAAGAATAACCTAAAGTTAATGATCATGTTATTGTGAGGCATGCAAGATTCAATCACAATCTTGACTAGCTTATTGGAGATAAGGATGCTGGAGTGTTAACCAGAAGAAGAATTAGAGAGAATTCTTGCATGATCTCAACTATTGAGCCTAGAACTGCTAAGGAAGTATTTGGAGATGATCATTGGGTCAAAGCTATGGAGGAGGAGCTTGATGAAATTGAGAAGAACAACACATGGACCCTAGTACCTAGACCAGTGAATAAAAATGTGATAGGTACTAAGTGGGTATTCAGGAACAAACTGAATGAAGATGGTATAGTAGTCCGAAATAAAGCTAGATTGGTTTGCAAAGGTTATGCACAGGAAGAAGGAGAAGATTATGGTGAGACTTTTGCACTAGTTGCTAGAATGGAAGGTGTCATAAATTTACTTACATTTGCAGCATATAAGGGATTCAAAGTACATCAGATGGATCTGAAGTCAACATTTTTGAATGAAATACTAGAAGAAGAAGTATACATTGAGCAACCAAATGGTTATGCTTTGACTGATGAAAAAGACATGGTATGTAAGTTACACAAGGAACTATATGGATTAAAGAAAGCACCAAGAGCATGGTATGAAAGGCTTCATTCACACTTGATGAAGATAGGTTTTCAGAGAACCAGTGAAGATAGCAATATATATCTCAAATTTGAAGGAGATAAGATACTGGTTAGTGAAGTGTTTGTAGATGATATCATATTTGGAGGGAATGATAACATGAGCAATGACTTTGCAAATGAAATGAAAAGTGAGTTTTAAATGTCTCTAGGTGGAGAGATAAAATTTTTCATAGGCTTGCAAATTCAACAAATGAAGAGTGGTATTTTCATCACACAATCTAAGTATGTGAAAGAGGTATTAAAGACATTTGGTATGAATGACTATAAACCAGTTGGGACACCAATGGTTACAGGATGTAAATTGTCTAAGGAAGATGAAGCTACATCTGTTGATGAATAGGAGTATAGGTCAATGATTTGGAAATTGCACTATGTTGTTCATAGCAGACCGGATATAGCTCATGTAGTCAGTCTAGTTGCTAGATTTCAGAAGAATCCAAAGGAAACACATTTGATAGCAACCAAGAGGATATTTAGATATTTGAAAGGTACTATTGACTATGGATTATGGTATCCATATGAAGGTAATTTTGATTTGAAGGTTTATACAGATGCAGACTGGGCAAGTAATGTTGATGATATGAAAAGCACAACCAGTGGAGAATTCTTTCTTGGAGGAATACTTGTTTCATGGAGTAGCAAGAAACAGAGTTGTATATCACAGTCTACTGTTGAAGTGGAGTATGTTGCAGCTTATATTAAATGTACCCAAGCTATCCAGATGAGGCACATTTTGGAAAGTTTCAAGATGAAGTTTACAGAACCTGTAAAGATCTTATGTGACAATACCAGTGCCATAAATATTTCCAAGAACCCCGTTTTGCATGCATGAACCAAGCATATTGAATTGAAGTATCATTTCTTGAGGGAAAAAGTGCAGGGTAAAGATATGATCTTGGAGCATGTTTCTACCAAGGAGCAGCTCACAGATATCTTTACTAAACCTCTGTCTAAGATTACTTTTGAGTATCTTAGAAGTTAGCTAGGGGTTGTACCCCTTCATGAGGTGAATTGAGCATGATGTAGAGTACATCTGTCCCGGAGCTACTTGTAGAATTTTACAGCAGGATTGATGAAGAAGTGGAGTTATTCCATAGGGGGAGCATCAAGTTGCAGGTTGTTGATGCTGAACAATGAAGTTTGACATTGCATGTTTTACTTTCACTTTGGAATTGTTGTCAAAGTGAAAGGGGGAGAAGAACTATGTGATTACGGGAAGAAGAATTGTATGATTGACAGAGAGAAGATCTACAACTAGCTACCAACTGAAGACAAGGAGAGTGTTAGCATTATGTGAACCGGTATGAGGACATAATGACATTGTGGGCTATCATTGATGTCAATATGATGAAGAGAAGAGAACTGGTATAACACTATGAACTGACATTTGTGCCAAAGTGAAGCGACGTGTTTGTTCAAGGTGAATCAACATATGGTTATGGGAACCGACACATGGAAGCATTGTATGACTACCGGTTGGTAGTCTCAACTTCAGGGTTTTCGGTTGAAGTGCTTCAAGCCTGTGTGGCTCAACCAGTGACTTTGTGAGATGAGTTAGCATGGTAACAAAGAACAGATTGTGTTGCCACGTCAGCCTTGTGCGCATGAAGGATCTTGCATGAAGGAGATTGTTCCCATCTACCTTGGGAATGTGTGAAGTTTGTAAACGGTGATAACGCATGATGGGTTATCAGCCGCTATGAAATCGGTGGAAAACGAGCGATGAAGAATGTCTTGAGATTGGATCAAGAATATTGCATTTAATGCAGTGTGCTCAATGATCAAGATTGAACTATTTTAATTCCTTAACCTAACAGGTTTAGGGTTTAGGGTTTATGCTACCGACCTATCTGTTTTCCTATAAGGTCGATGTTGTGTTTCTTTCTGAGATTGTTGGCAAAAGTTGTGTGTGTATCCGAGAGAAGAGATATGTGATTCTTGCCAAACCAGAGGAGAGAAGTGATACCTGCAGAGTGTAAGTGCAAAAGGTGAAGAGGAGCTTAAGCAGATCTGCATTGGCATTGAGTGCTGTTACCAGATCATTGTAATACCTGTTGATCTCTAACCACCTCAACAGTTGGAAAATCCCCTAATAGGGTAGCTATAACTGGCTTGCTGTAAATCCTTTAACAGGGTGACTCAAAACCATTGAGTTCTTGAAATCCTCTAACAAGGTAACCTTTAATAGTGTATTCTAGCCATCCCTTAATCGGGTGATCCCTAACAAAATCAGTTCCTAACAGAACCTATTGTATCAGTCTTTAACTAGACAAGGCTACTAACAGAGCGAACTTCTAAAGAATTCAAAAACAAGCTTGTGGGTATTCATCCCCACTGTGGTTTTTCCTAGTTGGGTTTCCACGTGAAAAATATATGTGTCATGTGTGGTGATATTCTTGTGATGGTTTGAGTAATGTGTGTCTGAAGGTAAAACAAGTTGATCTAGCTATTTATATATCTTTTGATGGTAGATTACCTGTTCATGCACTAGGGTGAAATGGAAAAGAAGTGTTGGATTGTATGAGAAGATAAGTGTCAATTAGTTTATGTTTGTCTCAGTTATTCTGAGTTTTGCTGGTTGTACTCTGTTTAAAGACCGGTGTTACTGTTTGTCTATCAATGCATAGTGTCTACTGACAAACCGGTTAAAGATTGTGTTTTTGCCTGTACTGATTCACCTCCCCTCTCAGTAACGATTTGGTACTATCCATTCATCATTGAGTTATCAATTGGTATCAGAGCATCCTCCAGGTCCTCTTTGTTATAAGCTTAACTGCTTGAGGTAAAGATCCCAGTCTAATGATGAAGAGGGAAGGTCCAAAGTTTAACAGAGAAAATTTCAATATATGGAAAGACAAAATGAAGATATACATCAGAAGCATGGGTGCTCAACATTGGAGCTATGTTGAGAATGCCTATGTTGCTCTTGCCGATACTCTCACCGATGACCAAAAGAGAGAAGTGCAAGAGAATGGGCAAGTCTTGGAAGCCCTAATTAGTAGTTTATCTAACATTGAGTTTATTGATGTCCAAGATAAGGTATATCCCAAAGAGTTATGGGATACTCTTGAAAATATCTATGGCGGTGATGAGCATGTAAAACAAGCTAAGGAAGAAAGCCTTAGAGGGAAGTTTGAAGATATGTGGATGGTTGAAGGTGAGACCATTCAACAGTATGGAATAAGAATCAAAACCATTGTTCAAGATATCAAGAGTGCAGGTGGTAAAATGGAAGATTCCACTGTGGTAAGCAAAGTCCTGAGATCCTTATTACCAGTCTATGCAATAAGGGTTGCTGCTATTCAGGAGCTGAGATCAATAAAAAAGACTAAGGTATCCCTAGACTCCATGATTGCAAAGTTGATAGCCTATGAGCTAAATAGTTTTGATGGAAGTGTTCAAAAGACTGAATCAGCTTTTAAAGCTTCTGTTGTACCATCCAGAAAAGGAAAAGAAGCTAGCACTAGTGGTGAACCAAGATAGAGCAGAGAAATGGATGATGAGGAGATTCTGATGGCATTTGAAGCTCTTCTTGTTAGGAAACTCCCTAAAGGAATCGACAAATATAGAGGTAAGCTCCCTTTGAAATGCTTTTCTTGCAACCGGATAGGACATATTGCTGTAAACTGTCCTAATGGTGACAACAAGGACAAACTAGAAAGGTTCAAGAAATTCAAAGGAGGAAACTAGAGAAACTGTTTTGTGGCAGTTGATGAAGGTGTCACAGATGAGGAATTAGAAGATGAAAAAAATGAAGATATTGTGTTTGTTGCTGTCAAGGAAGATGTGTCAGACAAGAAGGCTCTTATCTCCTGGTTTGATAATTCCAATGAGTGGATCATTGATAGTGGCTGTTCTCACCATATGACTGGTGATCGGAGCAAGTTTCTATCCTTGGAAGAGTATGATGGTGCTATGGTTCGCTTTGGTAATGATGCACCATGTATGGTCAAAGGCAGAGGGTCCATCTCATTGAATGGAAAAAGTAGTGCTGACAATGTGTATTGGGTTGAAGGTCTCAGACACAACCTTCTGAGTGCTGCCTAGCTGAATGATAGTGGTCTCACTCTGAATTCAAGAATGGAGTATGCAGAATCAAAGGAAAGAAAGGTGAATTGGTGGCCACCGACATGCAGACCAAAGGTAACCTATTTTAGCTGAATGCAAATATAAGTACATGTATTATGGCTAAATTTGATGATAGCTGGATATGGCATAGGAGACTCTGCCATGTAAACTTTGATAACATTGTGAAGGATAGTAAGATCAAGGTAGTTAGAGGGTTGCTGGTGCTAAGAAAACCAGATAATACCTTTTGCAGAGAGTGTCAATTGGGGAAAATGTCTTCCTCAACCTTTAAAGGTAAACCTTTCACTGCTAACAATTTGCTTGATCTTGTGCATACTGATTTGTGTGGTCCTATGAAAACTAGGAGTGTGCAGGGTGATAGGTACTTCATGATTCTCACTGATGACTGCTCAAGAATGATGTGGGTCACATTCTTGAAAGATAAGTTTGAAGCTTTTGTAAAGTTCAAAGCTTTCAGAGCATTAGTGGAGAAGGAAAGCGGTAAAAGGATCAAGTGCCTGAGAATTGATCAAGGAGGTGAATTCACTTCCAGTGAATTCAACAAGTACTATGAAGAACATGGCATCAAGAGGCAACTATCTGCCCCCCGGACTCCACAACAAAATGGCCTAGTAGAGAGGAATAACAAGATTGTGGTTGAAGCAGCTAGAACTATGTTGATTCAAGGAAAGGTAGCTCACACCTTTTGGAGAGAAGTGGTGAGCACTGCAGTCTACACAATGAACCAGGTACTCATAAAGAAAGGTAAGGATAAAAATCCTTATGAGTATTGGACCGGTAAGACACATGTGGTTAGCTATTTTAGAGTGTTTGGTAGCAAATGTTACATCAAGAGGAGTGAACACCAGAGCAAATTTGATGCGAAATGTGATGAGGGAATATTCCTAGGGTATTCCACCAAGAGAAAATCTCTCAAGTGTTTCAATAATAGAACTCAGAGAATTCTGGAAAGCATCAATGTAAGAGTTGATGAAACCTCTGAGAAAACTAAGGAAACCGGTAGTGAGCAAGCAGTAAATGAACCGGTTGTAACCTTCTGGGAACTGGTTGTCAATCAACCGAGTACTAGGTAACAATGTTCCTACACTAGGAGATGCAGATGCTGATACTGATGGAGATTAGGATGAAGAAGAAAAGCAAGAGGAATCTATCAAGACCATTCCTCGATATGTCAAGCTGAATCATGATCCTAAGAAGATCATAGGAGATAAGGATGCAGGAATCCTTAGAAGAAGAAAGGTCAGAGAAAACTCATGCATGATGTCTAAATTTGAGCCTAAATCATTCAAAGAGGAACATAAAGATGAAGACTAGATCAAGGCAATGGAAGAGGAACTTGACCAGATAGAGAAAAATGATACATGGTCTTTGGTACCCAGACCGGAGCATAAAAATGTCATTGGTACCAAATGGGTTTTCAGAAATAAGCTGAATGAGGATGGCACAATGATTAGAAACAAAGCTAGATTGGTGTGTAATGGATATGCCTAAGAAGAAGGAGAAGACTATGGAGAAACCTTTGCTCCTATAGCCAGATTGGAAGGAGTTCGTATGCTTCTTGCATATGCAGCTTTTAAAGGTTTCAAAGTATATCAAATGGATGTAAAATCTGCATTCCTAAATGGTGTACTTGAAGAGGAGGTATATATAGAGCAACCAGATGGGTTTGCCCTATCTAAAGACAATGACATGGTATGTAGGCTACATAAAGCCTTATATGGTCTAAAGCAGGCACCTAGAGCTTGGCATGAATGTTTGCATTCCCATCTTGTGAAGATTGGATTTGAGAGAACAAGTGAAGATATCAATATCTACTTGAAGTCTGAAGGAGATCGAATCTTGATCTGTGAGGTCTTTGTTGATGACATTATCTTTGGTGGAGATGACAAGATGAGTCATGAGTTTGCAGATGAGATGAACAAAGAGTTTGAGATGTCACTCATAGGGGAGATTAAGTTCTTCATTGGACTACAGATCCAGCAGATGAAAGATGGAATCTTTATCACTTAGTCCAAGTATGTCAAAAAGGTGTTGAAGACCTTTGGCATGGAAGATAGAAAACCGGTTGGTACACCGATGGTGACCAATTGTAAACTATCCAAAGCAGATGACTCAACATTGGTTGATGAGAAGGAATACCGATCAATGATTGGTAAGTTGCATTATGTAGTGCATAGCAGACTAGATATTGCACATGTAGTTGGCATTACTGCAAGGTTCCAGAAAATCCCAAGAGAATCCCACTTGGTTGCAGTCAAGCGGATTCTTAGGTATCTGAAGGGCACTATTGATTATGGATTGTGGTATCCATATAGCAAGGATTTCAACTTAAAAGTATACACATATGCTGATTGGGCAGGTAATGTAGATGACCGAAAAAGCACAACCAGTGGTGCATTCTTTCTCGGTGGTAGACTGGTCTCATGGATGAGTAAGAAGCAAAGTTGTATCTCTCAGTCTACAATGGAAGAAGAGTATGTTGCAACTTTCATGAACTACACTCAAACAATCTGGATGAAGCATGTATTAAATGGCTTCAAAGTTCCTGTATCTGAATTGGTAAGTATTTTTTGTGACAATACTAGTGCAATTAACATCTCTAAGAATCTGGTTTTACATTCTAGAACCAAGCGCTTTGAGATTAAGTATCATTTCTTGAGGGAAAAGGTTCAGAATAAAGAGATTGCACTGGAACATGTTTCCATTAAGGAGCAGTTAGTAGACATATTCACCAAGCCTCTCCCAAAGGCTACATTTATGTACTTAAGAGGTGAATTAGGGGTGCTGCCCCTTCAGGAAGTAAACTAAAGGTATATGCTCCACATCAGTAAGGTATTGCATAGTCAAATTTTTCTTCAAGATTGATGTGTTGAAGGATGCTACTCCTCAAGGAGAGCAACATAATGGAACAGGGAAGCCTATGCCTCCACTTTGGCATTGTTGTCAAAGGGGGAGAAGAAGTGAAGCGGAGAAGATATCTGCAGAAATTGGGGGAGAAGATGTGAAGCGGAGAGATATCTTTGTATATTGCCATCAATGCCAAAGGGGGAGATTATTGGCATTATGTGAACCGGTATGAGGACATAATGACATTGTGTGTTGTCATTGATGTCAATATGATGAAGAGAAGAGAATTGGTATAACACTGTGAATCAAAATTTGTGCCAAAGTGAAGTGGTGTATTTGTTCAAGGTGAACCGACATATGGTTATGGGAACCGGCACATGGAAGCATTGTATGACTACCGGTTGGTAGTCTCAACTTCAGGGTTTCCGGTTGAAGTGCTTCAAGCCTGTGTGATGAGTTAGCATGGTAATGAAGAATAGATCATGTTGCCACGTCAGCCTTGCGCACATGAAGGATCTTGCATGAAGGAGATTGTTCCCATCTACCTAGGGAATGTGCGAAGTCTATAAACAGTGATAACGTGTGATGGGTTATCAGCTGCCATGAAATTGGTGGAAAAAAAATGATGGAGAATGTCTTGAGATTGGATCAAGACTGTTGCATTTAATGTAGTGTGCTCAGTAGTCAGGATTGAACCATTTGAATTCTTTAACCTAACAGGTTTAGGGTTTAGGGTTTATGCTACCGACCTATCTGTTTTCCTATAAGGTCGATGTTGTGTTTCTTTCTAAGGTTGTTGGCAAAATTTGTGTGTGTATCCAAGAGAAGAGATACGTGATTCTTGCCAGACCAGAGGAGAGAAGTGATACCTGCAGAGTGTAAGTGCAGAAGGTGAAGAGGAGCTTAAGCAGATCTGCATTGGCATTGAGTGCTGTTACCAGATCATTGTAATACTTGTTGATCTCTAACCACCTCAACAATTGGAAAATCCCTTAATAGGGTAGCTTTAATCGGCTTGCTGTAAATCCTTTAACAGGGTGACTCAAAACCATTGAGTTCTTGAAATCCTCTAACAAGGTAACCTTTAATAGGGTATTCTAGCCATCCCTTAACCGGGTGATCCCTAATAGGATCGGTTCCTAATAGAACCTATTGTATCAGTCTTTAACCATACAAGGCTCCTAACAAAGTGGACTTCTAAAGAGTTCAAAAACAAGCTTGTGGGTATTCATCCCCACTGTGGTTTTTCCCAGTTGGGTTTCCACGTGAAAAATCTGTGTGTCATGTGTGGTGATATTCTTGTGATGGTTTGAGTAATGTTTGTCTGAAGGTAAAACATGTTGATCTAGCTATTTATATATCTTTTGATGGTAGATTACTTGTTCATGCACTAGGGTGAAATGGAAAAGAAGTGTTAGATTGTATGAGAAGATAAGTGTCAATCAGTTTATGTTTGTCTCAGTTATTTTGAGTTTTGCCAGTTGTACTCTATTTAAAGACTGATGTTACTGTTTGTGTGTCAATGCATAGTGTCTGCTGACAAACCGGTAGGTGAGTCTATGGAGTGAACTAGTATTGCTAAGTAATGGAGAGTTGAACCGGTAAACCCTACTTGTTGATTTGATAAACCCTAACCGATTAAGTTTGGTGAACTGGTTGTATTGGTTTATGATCTGATGATGAGCGGTAATGATTATGACAAATATGCATATTGTATGAGAAGAGTTCCAAAGTGTTTTTGGTGCATTGAGATAAAGGTTTTTATCTTGGGAATGAGCAAGTATATTGCATGTAATGCAAACCGCATGATGAGTTACTGATTTCGATGAAGTAGTGATCAAGGAGCGGTCGATGCTATCTTGAATGATGTGCAGATATTGTTATGTAATCCAACGGTCATACTTGAACCAACTTGTTTGTAATCTCTATGAGAGAATTAGGTTTTTGTTGTGTTACTGACCTATTGATTTGTTTATAAGGTCGATGAGTTGTTTTGTTTGAGAGTTGACAAATTTATAGTTGAGTGTGTGGTTGCCGAACCAAACGATGTATCTGCAGTTTGTGTCAAGGACGATAGGAGCATGAAAATGATTTGAACAAGCAAGTGTAGTGCTATTCAAACAAATCAATAGACCCCTGTTATTTTCTAACAATTAAAACAGTAAAATCCCCTAATCAGGTAAGCTCTAACAAGCTTAGTGTTATTCAAATCCTCTAACCAGGTGGCCAGCTTGGATTTCAAATCCTTTACCGAGTTTACTCCTCTTAGGGTATTTCTTCTAATAGGGCATTATAATCAATCCCTTAATCGGGTGGTCCCTAACAGGATATGTTCTTAACATGAATTTTTGTAAAAGATTTAATAGGCTTGGCTCCTAACGAGGCGAACTTCAGAAGAGTTCAGATAGTTAACTTGTGTGTCCCATCTCACTGTGGTTTTTCCCATTTGGGTTTCAACGTAAAAAATATTGTGTCAAGTGGTGAATGTTTTTGTGGTTATGTTTACTATGGTTGAATTGCTTAACTACTTAATCCACTTTGATAAGTTATGATTAACCAACGACAATCTGAAATGAGGTTTTACTTATGTTAGTAAATTATTTGGATGTTTGTGAGTTTCAAGTTGTTTACTGTTATTCAGTTGTAGTAGTCAACCGATTTATCTTGATAGTGATATTGCATTTGTAGTTCAATGGTTTAACTTGTCAGTTTATAGTCTACTTTGAGAGGTTGATTCGAAGATTGGTGAAACTTTATATCAGTTTTTCTATCTACTGATTCACCCCCCCTCTCAGTAGTTGACTGGATCCTTATTCTTTCATCATACCATCAGGGACAACTAAAAACAAGGTTGCATGGGTTGAATAAGGCACTCTTGAAAATGAAGCCAAATATTATTTTTTAGCCTTACTCTAGAAATTGATTTCTTTTGATTTGAATTTAGAGTACGTGTATTGAAGTATATTTTAAAATATCTAATCCAATTAATTAATTTATCTATATTTGCATCTTCTTCAAATGGTTGAATCTCAATCTTAATATCTACCTTAAAAATGTTTCGCTTGGAAGATTATTCTCCACCTTAGGTGTTCCTCTTGGAGGACTTTTGGTAAGGCTCTTTATGGTTCATGTGGACTAAGATAAACTTATAGTTACATTATTCATCTTAGAGAACCTTACTTCAACATCTACTTATACTCATTTGTCCCCCAAGATTCTCAACTCTCTTTTCCACTTATGATATTCTATGTCTTTTTGTAGAGGTATAATATTCTTTCTACTTGATCTAGTTGTTAGCATGATGTTACAAAAATCTTCCAATATATCTCCCAGAGGAATGATTTTTATAGGTTATAGAGTACATAAGTCATCAACGTATGGAATTTGAATAAAACCAAAATAGTTTACTACAACTAACTTGAAAGAACCAAAAAGTAATAGGAAAATTATAGAGAAATAAACACCATGAAATAGAAACAAAATATACCTTAAATAAACCCACTTCAAGTGAAAAATATATAAAAACATGAATACATCCTGCTTAGAATTAGTCAAATATAGTATACAACTTGGTCTCAACCTCTTATGGTTTAAGACAAATATCAACAAATTGATACACTACCTCACCTCAATAATATATTAAGAGCCCCACAATCCTACTTTACAACTTGAATTCTCAATAGCAAGGAAACCATAAACATACATAATGTGTCACTTTCAATCCTCGTCTTGCTCTCCTTGGTATTCAATCCAAGCTTACATTGCAAATTTATATAATTAGAAAGCCTTAGGAAAGCCTTGAAAGTTGGAAAGAATGAAAAAGAAATTTTTTCTTTCTTCTTATTGGTCCATATCACAAATAGTAGGTATAAAATTCAATAAAATTAAGGTTTCCACAATCCATGAGATATCAATTAGTTGTTTCCGAATTTGATTGTGTGTAAAAAATTTACACAATCAAATCTGGAAACAACTGATTGAGGTCTAAAATTTATTTTTGTCCTTGTTATATTATATATTTTATTTCATGTCAAATCATATTAACTTTATAGAGATATATTTTTTATTATGCAAATTTTGGTAGATTGTGCATAAAATAATCAAAGTGGAGGCTTTTGGAATTAAACGAGGCAAAGGCATATGACATCATCAAAGGTGGCTGGCCCACACTTCTACAAAAGCCAATTTTATATTGATAATGAAAGCTACATGGAATCATGTCTTCCTATGTAAGTGTTTACCCTTTGTGGTTCTGAATGGGGGTTAAAAACTAACATGATATTTAATTTTTAAAGTAAATTTTTTTATTATAAGATTATTGTGAGATTATGCTTGAAGCAACCAAGATCAAAGAGACCAATAGATAGCACAATAACAAGAGAGATAAAATATGACAAGAATAAACTGTATTCCTATCAAGATGCAAAAGTGATCAACTAGATCATCAAGAATTACCACATACAATGTACATGAACCTGCTTATAAAGGCAAGGCTAAGAGATAAGAGAGCACACAATGATGACATGTGGCTCAATGAGATGCAAGGGTAGATAGGGGTAGGTAGGAGAAATAGTAAAATATTCCACATGAGGTGGATCAACCACTGAAGGTGGAATTATCATCCCACAATAAGTGGATATGATAAAGTAACAACAAGATCACACCATAAAGGTGGAAATTCTCCTACATACACACTCCCAATGTAGCACATCTACCTAAGTGTCTCATATGCAAACTACAATGTTATGTGTGTACCTAAGTAAACTTAAGTAAAGTGTAATTATATCCAAGATGAATAAATAATTACACCAACACCCCCCTTAAGTGCAACTTAGGAGAATGCACTTAAGTCTACAATGCATCTAAGCAATGCAAGATGGGTCCTGGCTATGAGGACATGTTAGGTACCCATGTAAAAATGCAAATGCAATCTCCCATAAAGCGAGGAAAGAGGGAAAAACTCAATGGGAAAAAAGCCTCCCCCCAAAAGATAGATGAAAACTATATAAAGATCTCTTAAAGAAGTATATGAAGGACAAAACCCCATGTGAGGAAAAAGTACCCCCAATATGAGAGAAGAATAGAGAGCAAGGAGCCCCCCCTCAATGTAGAATTTGCACCAATGGTAGAAGCTCAAAACCAAATGAAAAAACTGCTCCATGAACGTCGAACAACATTACTCCCCTTGGGAAGAAAAAAAACCAAAGGTGTATCCATGAAGTCTCCCCAATCATGAAGTCAAGTTGTAGGAAAAAAACTCATGATGAATGAAGTCTTTGAAAAACTGCTCAAATTTCCCCATGTCGATGCTAAAAGTTACCCCCTCCAAAGGTGGTGGACTAATCCACACTACTAAAAATGACACTCCAAGATCTAGTGGAGAGGAATGTAGAACAAGTTCCAAAGACTCACATGTCTCCTCTAAGGATAAAGAGACCTCCTCCAACTATTGTACATAAGAATCCACAATCATGTCAACCTCGAAAGAATGATCATGTAGAGAATGAACAAGAGGGTTAGAGTGTTCCCTCACAACAATCGAAGAAGGATCATATTCATAAAAGAGAATATGAATATCATCAATGATGTCTCCCAAATATGCAATGCATGACTCTACAAATAAACCTGCAATGTCTGTCAAGTAGTCATCCCAAGAAACTGAAGCTGGAAGACAAGATATACCCTGCTGCACTGAATCACAAGAAGGAAAAAATGTCTCATCATCTGCATCATCAAGTTCAATAGGTGATGTGATATCAAGAGGAGGAGATGAAATGCAAGGCTCAAGAATAGGTCACATGTGAGAATCCCCAATTTCAAGTACCCAAAGTTCTTCTAAAAATATGAATCATCACAAGAAGTATGATCATCATATGTAAAATCATCCTCATCAATAGGAACAAAATCTGAAAAGGAATATAATCGAGATGCATGATCCACCACCCCAGTTGCAATGATATCTCTACTCTCCAAGTTTCTAATGAAAACCAACTCAGGTGTGAACTCCGCAGTTTTCTTTGTTGCCCCATGTGTGATTTGATAGATGGAAAGAAGATTGTTTGTGAAATGGGGTACACACAACACATCATTGAAGGAGTTATCCCTAATGGAAATATGTCCTTTCCCAATCACATAGACATGTATGTATGATTGCCCATAAAAATCTGTGGCATAGTGCAAGGCTCAAATGAAGAGAACATAGACTGCAAAGATGCCATATGATGAGAAGCCCCTGAATCTAGAAGCCATCTCCCCGAATGATGACAGGTAGAGCACAAAAAGCTTGTCCTTTTTGTGTCCCAAAAGAGTGAGTCTTCCCACTTGTTGTTGCCATAAATGCTTGTCCTTTCCCCTTTGATTGTGAGGAAGTGGAAGGTGATGAATCCTCCTTCTTATAGGCATTAGGGAAATCGATGTTGTGATTTTTGAGGATATGGAGGAGCTCATCAATATTCTTAGAATGGCAATGATGCTCCTCATGACCAACCTTTTTACAATAGGCACAAGTAGGTCTCTCCTTCTTTGGTGAATTGTCCTTCTTGGAAGAGGATGAATCTCCTTATTGTGGAGAAGGTTGTGCTTTGTCCTTAGGCTTTGATTCCCATTTCTTCTTGTTTGAGTTTCCCTTTCCTTGATTTCCTTTGTTCCCTTGAGTTTCCACTAATGCTTGAGACTTATAAGCCTTAAGAATGCCCATTCTTATCAACTTAGTTTACTCCATTATCAACATGTCGATGGAAGCATCAAATGTAGGCATTGTGTATCTTGAACACATTGTCATCCTATGGGTTTGGAAACTAGAAACAAATGTTGCATATTCTTGTGGAAGCTTGCCCATCAAATTGAAGATCAATTGAGTATCCTTATTGTTGGTGTAAATAATTATTCATCATGGATATTATTACACTTTACTTAAGTTTACTTAGGAAATGCATCTCATAGTAGTTTGGGTATGAGACACTTGGGCGTTTGTGCCACATTGAGATAGTGTGTGTAGGAGAATTTCCACCTTTTATGGTGTTGATCTTGTTACTACTTTATCATATCCACTTATTGTGGAGTGATAATTCCACCTTCGGTGGATGATCCACCTCATGTGGAATATTTTATTGTTTCTCCTACCTACCACATCTATTTCCTACCTACCCTTGTTTCTTATTGAGCCACATGTCATGTTTGTGTGCTCACATATCCATATTGCCTTGTATATATATGCAGGCTCATCTACATTGTATGTAACAACTATTGAAGAACTATTGAACTATTGATCATGTATCTATTGATGAGAATACAATTTATTCTTGTCCTATATCTTGTCTCTCTATTTTGTACATTTCATTGAGATCTTGATCTTGGCAAAATCTCACATGATATCAAAGCCATTAGACCGTCATTGATTCATCCTTGAGAGGCATTATTGCGATGTCAAGAGGCAAATCTAAGGATCAACATCTTTTGGAGGTGTCCTAGATAAGATCCGACCTCGCCATTGCATCTAGGTAGCCGTTTCCATGAATTTTGAGTATAAATTCGCCTATTTTTGGTGAAAGTTAAAATTCAGGCTTGGAGGAAACTTTTTGCCCAATTTGGGCGGTACAACGTCCTCGCCACCACAACCTTGCAAATTTTGCACGTTATAGGACCTATCGTGCTCCGTACTCTAGGTGACCACCGACTCCACCACCACCATCCTCGCTGTACTACTTGCAGGCCTCGGCGGCCCCGCCTCCGCTCACTCTGCAACTGCCGATACCATTCCCTCGCCACCAGTCTTCTTTCACTTTTGACCTGCTACCGCCCATGCTATTTTCTCCCATTGGCTCCGCGTTCATTGTTGGCGGACCGTCCTCTCCTGATGGCCCCTTCTCTTCTGTCAATGTGGGCTTCCCACACTGCCACACAGATCCCGTTGCCACACGACCCTTCCACGCAGACCACACCAGCCAGTGACATCTTGCCACATAGCAGTCCACCTCAACATTACCGTACCTACCAGTCATCATTCCATAAGACATGCAGACCAAACCGTACTGCATGTCATATTTTTCAGCCAAGATCTACAAGTGGGAAGACTCACTCTTTTGGGACAAGAAAAGGAAAAGCTCTTCGTGGTACTACAAGTCATGATTTAGGGAGATGGCTTCTAGATTCGGGGCTTCTCATCATATGGCATCTTCGCAGTCTATGTTCTCTTCATTTGAGCCTTGTACCATGCCACAGATTTTGATGGTCAATCATACATACATGGATGTGATTGGGAAAGGATCTTTTGCCATTGGGGATAACTCCTTCAATGATGTGTTGTGTGTACCCCACTTGACAAACAATCTCCTTTCCATCTATTAAATCACACATGGGGAAACTAAGAGAATTGTTGAGTTCACACTTGAGTCAATTTTCAGGAGAGACTTGGAGACTAGAGCTATCATTGCGACTGGGGTAGTGGATGATGCATCTCGGTTATACTCCTTTTCAGATTTTGTTGATGAGGATGATTTCACATATGATAATTCTACACATGACAATCACACTTCTTGTGATGATTCAGATTTTGAGGAGAACTTTGGGTACTTGGACTTGGGGATTCTCACATGTGATCTCATTCTTGAGCCTTGTGTTTCATCTCCTCCTATTGATATCACATCACCTATTGCACCCGATGATGCAGATAGTGTGACAATTTTGCCTTCTTGTGATTCAGTGCAACATGATATATTTTGTCTTCCAGCTTCAGTTTCATGGGACGAGTACTTGACAAACATTGTAGGTTTGTTTGTGGAATCCTACATTGAAAATTTGGGAGACATCATTGATGATATTCATCTTCTCTTTGATGAAGATGATCCTTCTTCGATTGTTGCGAGGGAACACTCTGACCCTCTTGTTCATTCTCTACATGATCATTCTTTCAAGGTTGACATGATTGTGGATTCTTATGTACAATAGCTGGAGGAGGTCTCTTTATGTGTAGAGGAGACATGTGAGTCTTTGGGACTTGTTCTACATTCATCTCCACTAGATTTTGGAGTACCTATTTCAGTAGTGTGGACCATTTCACCACATTTGGAGGGGATATCTTTCAACATTGACATGGGGACACTTGAGCAATTTTCAGAGACTTCATTCATCATGAGTTTTTTTCATATATCTTCCCTTCATGATTGGGGAGACTTCATGGATACACCTTTGGTTTTTTTTCTTCCTAAGGGGAGGAATGTTGTTCAACGTTCATGGAGTAGTTTCTTCATACATCATTGAGCTTCTATCATTGGTGCAAATTCTACATTGAGGGGGGGCTACCTAGCTTCTCTTCTTCTCTCATATGGGGGGACTTTTTCCTCACATGGGTTTTTGTCCTTCACATGCTTCTATGAGAGTTCTCTTGTATAGTTTTCATCTCTCTTTTGGGGGAGGGTTTTTTCCCATTGGGTTTTTCGCTCTTTCCACACTTTATGAGAGGTTTCATTGCATTGGTTTGCATGCATTTGCATTTGTACATGGGTACCTAACATGGCCTAGTAGCTGAGACCCATCTTGCATTGCTTAGTTACATTGTAGACTTAAGTGCATTCCCCTAAGTTGCACTTAAGGTGGGGTGTTGGTGTAAATAATTATTCATCATGGATATTATTACACCTTACTTAAGTTTACTTAGGAAATGTATGTCATAGTATAGTTTGGGTACAAGACACTTGGATGTTTGTGCCACATTGGGATAGTGTGTGTAGGAGAATTTCCACCTTTTATGGTGTTGATCTTGTTACTACTTTATCATATCCATATTGTGGAGTGATAATTCCACCTTCGGTGGGTGATCCACCTCATGTGGAATATTTTATTGTTTCTCCTACCTACCCTTGTTTCTTATTGAGCCACGTGTCATGTTTTTGTGCTCACATATCCATATTGCCTTTCCTATATATGCAGGCTCATCTACATTGTATGTAACAACTATTGAACTATTGATCTTTTGATCATCTATCTATTCATGAGAATATAGTTTATTCTTGTCCTATATCTTGTCTCTCTATTTTGTACATTTCATTGAGCTCTTGATCTTGGCAAAATCTCACACTTCTTATCAATGCCACAATCCTTGAGTTGTGCCCTCAACTCATTTGTTTTAGTGACATAATCTTGTATTGTATCAAAGTTCTTGGGATCTAACATGGTGAGATCACTATCAATTTGATATCCCCTAATCTCATCAACTTGACCATACAAGTCTTGAAACTTTTGGCAAGCATCCTTAATTAAGGAACATTTTTCAATATGAAAGATGAGATCCTTTGATACATACTTTATTAAGGTACCAATTTCCATGATGTTCTTAGTGAGCCAATCCAAGTGATCATTGGGATCAGCCTTAGGATCAACGAGAGAAACAATAGTTCCATCAATGTAATGAGTTAACCCTTTTTCCATTAGTTTACTCCGTGCATCAATTTTTCAAGTAGCATAATTATAAGGAGTTAAGAGAGGAAACTTAGGAGAACCCATAGCAAAAAAATGAAAGAACACAAGAGAACAAGAGCACAAGAGACAACCCCTAAAATTCACTCAATCAAAGTACCCCCTCAAAAATGATGATTTTGGCACTTTATATGTAGTGCGTGTACAATAGGCCACTTGCAAACAAAGACAAAGTGGAAATCTGATTTTTTTTTACAACTTGCCCCAATAGGCTTCGAAATACAATGCAAAAGACCAAAAGTGTAGATCTATGCAATACAAGTGCCAAATTAGCCAAAAACGACCATATGCTGGGAGTACAATTTCCACTCAAAATCACTACAAACTAATAGCTGATTATAAAAGTATACAAAAATTAATGCACTTTAAAAAAAAGCGGCACCTAAAAATGAGTTCGTATGAGCCCGAACAGAGTCCCAAAAGTTGCAGAAATGAGGATTGGATAGGTACAGTTACCAAAAACTGAATTTTATGAAAAATATATCCACCCAAATTAGAAAATAACACCACCACGTGAAAGTAAACAAAAAATAATCCCTTTTCAAAAAAAGTTGCACTAAAAAAGGAGCCAAAATGAGCAAGATATGGCTTCTTGAAGTTGGACTACGAAACCAAAAAGCCAAATGAGAGTGGGTCAAAAAAAAATCAAAAATACTGACATAGTGCTGATGTTAGCATTTCACAGACTTAAATTTGATGCCCATCTGCCTGTCGAAAAAATTCACCTCCATACCTATGTCGACGTTCATACTGTACGAAAATACGATGTGGACCACTCAAATGTTGTGACGTGTCGTATGGCAGAGTGACGTGGTGGAGTTAATGGACGTACGAAGATGCTGATTGAGTAGTATGGAAATGACATGGTGCCAATGTGGATTGCTGTTTCGGTGCTGACTATGCTGCTAATGTTGCACTAACGGGCTGCTGACTCGATTGAGGTGGTGCTGATCATGTAGAGATGACCTGTCCTCTGGATGTTACATGGCTGGATTTGTGAGTGGGCACGTGTCCACTAGCATGGCAAATAGTGGCGAGCTCGATCGATTGTTTGCAGGCCACGTGTCAAAGCCTCGTTGGCCGCAGGTGGGGCCAACTGGGGAGTAGCCACTGGGCAGGCTGAGGAGGACGAGGAGGTGGTGCTGCGGAAGACAGGTGGTTGTCGGAGCGGAGGAGCTGCCAGGAGTGATGGGTCGGGGAGCTGTCGACATGGGAGGATGGAACTGGTCGGGGGAGCAATTATCGGAGGTGGTGAAGAGAACCGACAAGCGGCGCATGGGCGACAAGGAGGTGGAGTGACAGGTGATGCGTGGGCGGTGACAAGAGGTCTGAGTTTTCAGTGACTGTGGATGCCAATGAGCTGGTACGGTGCCTGCAGAGCTTGCAACACATGTAGGCATGTATGGTGTGGGGGGTGGGGTGATGTTCCCCCCCCACTAAAACACACACACACACACACACACACACACACACATTTGAATTTTTAATAAATAAAATATTTACATGATTTAAAAAACCGCGACAAAAATATGAATATGAATAAATTATTCGCAGAAAAAATGAAATATTTATTTATTTTTTTAATAAATCCTTACCGTACTGCCCAAATTGGGCAATTTTTTTCTACAAAGCCCCAAATTTTATTTTCACCCAATATAGGTGAATTTATAGTCAAAATTCATGGCAACGACCACCCAGATGTGATGCTGAGGCCAAATTTGGTCTAGGATGCCTCTTAAAGATGCTGCTCCTCAAATCTTCTTCTTGACCTCCTTAAAAGATGCAATAAAATCTCTCCAAAGGCTATGCAATGGCTCTCCAACCGCTCTGATACCATGTGAGATTATGCTTGAAGCAACCAAGATCAAAGAGACCAATAGATAGAAAAATAACAAGAGAGACAAAATATGACAAGAATAAACTATATTCCTATCAAGATGGAAAAGTGATCAAAGGGATCATCAAGAATTACACATATAATGTAGATGAGCCTTCTTATAAAGGTGAGGCTAAGAGACAAGAAGCAAACAATGATGACATGTGGCTCAATGAGATGCAAGGGTAGGTAGGAGAAATAGTAAAATATTCCACATGAGGTGGACCACCCATTGAAGGTGGAATTATCATCCCACAATAAGTGGATATGATAAAGTAACAACAAGATCACACCATAAAAGGTGGAAATTATCCTACATGCACACTCCCAATGTAGCACATCTACCTAAGTGTCTCATATGCAAATTATAATGTTATGCATATACCTAAGTAAACTTAAGTAAAGTGTAATTATATCCAAGATGAATAAATAATTACACCAACAATTATATTGTTGATTTTTAAGTTATTATTTTTTAATTATCATTTCTTGTTATCATCACAAAGATATTATTAAGAAAACTCTCACATATACAAATAACCATATGCATTATATATATATATATATATATCTATATAAAAGCATTGTGGTCTCTACATTTTATATTATAATCTTTTTTTCATATATCTTTAATTTAGGCACCCAGTAGCGAAAAAATAGGTACCTAAGCTAAATTTATGGTGGCAATAAGCTCTTCAAATCTATCGTTGAGCATAGCTCCTGGTGGTTGCAAGCTTCGTTAGGTTTTCTGGAGTTATTCCCTGTAGTAGTTGATAGCAGTCATTTATTTGAGCTAGTTGTTCGTTGTTGTTTATTGGATGCACTTTTTGTACCTAATACATTATTCTAATTTTTAAATTTAAACTTAAATTTTTGAATTTTTGAATGGTGTCCTGGTTAGGCCTTATTATAAAACTAGTAATTATTTAGTTTTAATTTTAATTTTAATTTATTTATCTTCATTTCAAATCTAAATCTTAAAACTCCAAATTAATATTCAAATTTAAAAATTTTCAATCCTTTATATTAATCATCATGAAGCATTCTAATACATTTAATAATTAGAGAAGAATTAAATTCGAAATGATATTAAAAGAATTAAAAATGTAGAATCATCACATAGGAAATCTACATGGTTGCAAATGTTGTCTTTAAAAATATTTATCATTATCATTAATTTAATTAATTAAAGGTTTTGACCTAGGAGAACTTGTTCACTTATCAAATCACCATCTCTAGGCACCACCTAACATGTGCATACATCTATAAGACAACGACGAGACACTTTTCATGATTACATTCTATTAGTTCGTTCCCACATAACATAGATCAACTTTTTCCATCAGACGAAGTTCATGATAATTGAGATCAAACTCATGGAGCTTGAGATTCATCTACATCATCCTCCTTATCAATTTGGAGGTTGAAACATTCATCAAACTTAAATAACTTATCTTTCAACAATGTCAAAATATTCCAATCAACACCTGCATCAACTATCTATCATCAATTCTAGAATTAAGTACACCTCTCCCTTTATTTAATTATAATAAATACTTCAATTTCAGTTTTCAATCCTACCTCAATTATTAGATAATTATTTTTGTTTATTTGTTTAATCTATCTTTATACAAAATAACTTTTTTATTATAGTAAAACAAGGTAATGATCTTAATATCCATTAAACATTTTTAAAAAATATGCAATTGAATTTTTTTTTAAAAGTTAAACATAAATATAACTTCTCACACATATTACACAACTCGTCATTTCTAGCCACCTTTCATATACTTATATAAAATATAAATTCTATATATTATCTCTATCTATCTAACCATCTATCATAGTGCCACACATATCTCTATTTCTCCCTCTCCCTCTCCCTCTATATCTATATATCTTTATCTCTTTCTATCTCTCTCCCTATCTCTATATACTTATCTATATCTTTCTCTCTATCTCTCTCTACCTTTATCTCAACCTCTACCTCTTCCTCTCTATCTATCAACCTCGTTATCTCTATCTATATGTTTATCTCTCCCTCTACCTCTTTCTATCTATTTCTCTCTCTTCTTCTCACCCTCTATCTTCATCTCTACTTTTATCTACTTTAAACATAACTTTATTAGGATTTTAGGGTTTTAGAGTTTATAATTATAAAATAATAATTTTAAAATTAGATAAATATTTAATTTTTTCATAAGAAATGAAATTTTATTTATGGGAGTTTATTTTTTCACTAAAAAGAGGGGTTAAAATTTATTCAACACAAAGAGAATTACAAAGCAAAAAAGGCCAGAAGCCCTTCAAAGAACAAAACATTAAACATTTGCATCATCATCAAGAAACAATTGCATCATCATCAAGAACGTGCTCCAACTGATGAGACAATTCTAAATATAATTGTCCCTTATCCACAATAGTCCATCCACCCCTTCTACAAGAAGCCCATTTGGCCAGGAAGTCCATGACTCCATTCCATTGCTTAGGAATGCGAGTAAAAGTGAAAATATTGTTTATAATTTAGATATTATTTTTTGAGAATTCAAACTTAGATCTTCAATATGAAAATCCTATAATATTTCTATTTAATTTTCAATTATATTGTATTCTCATAAACCTAATCAAAAGAAATAATGTATAAATGATCTAATGTAAATTATATAATTAATCAAAAAAATTTAAAACTCAACATATGATATTTTATTTAAATTTTTTATAAATTAAAAAAGTTATGAATAATCAAATTCGTTTATATTAAAAAAAAATTAAATATTCACAAATACAATGATGAATCTCTTATTGAACTCTTTACATAAATAAATATTAATAAAAAAAATTAAAAACTTTTTCACATGTTACATAAATCTTACAAATAATATATATAAATACTTTAAACCAAAAAATTATATCATTCATCTAATCATTACTACCTCAAGTTTAATGTATGATTCAAATTAAATTATAATTTTGTGATTCTTATGCCAACCTACAAGTACTACAATGTTATTGCTGAATGCTTCCCATTTATGACTTGATGCTTCTTAACTAACCTGAATTATTTGTATATATATACCATTCCTTTTCCTTTTTCTCTTCTTCAAAATTAGAGACAATCACATCAAAATCTTGATAAATGAAGAATCCCTAATTTTCTGAGCACCAAACCCTAAAAACAGCACCAACAATTGTCTTGTAAATTGTAATACAGCAGATAACACTAGTATCGATTCTGTAAAGTGCAATATAACAGAGTGGATGTTAGTGGCAACAAGTTTTATCTTTCTATACTAAATGGTGCTGTAAACAGCTTGTTGGAGGAAATGGGAAGCGATTGTCTTGGAATTTATGATACCCTTCTTTACCAGGTTGGCAGTGCATATGGTAGAACTTCAAGAGAAAATGCATTGATACCCACAAATGGGAATTGAGAAATCATCTAATCTCCACTCATTGTAATCACATAGGCTTTCTGTATCCCTCTCAGCCATCCTATCATTGCTAAATTCCAATACTGACAGGCGAAACAGCTGGCTAATTAAGCGGTTGTAAAGATCTTTAAATTCTTTTTCTTTGGCAGTTCCTTCTCACATTTTCTGTCTGTCCTTTAGTCCTATTATCTAAAGGAATAGGAAGAGAAAGAACGTTTCATTTAGGCACTAATCCTGTTGGGCCATGGATGCCTTCAGTCCTCTCCATTGTATTCTGCTGCTCCTGCTCATATCTTCTTCTACCGAAGTCTATGCAAACTTCTATGATGATGTAGATGTGATGTGGGGTGCCGGTAATGTCAGCATATTCAATGATGGTCAGGACTTGGAGCTTCCTCTCAATGAGGATTCCGGTAAAATTTTAATTAAAATTTTTAGTTTTTAGATTAGATTGTGAATGATTTTTTTTTCAACTTTCATATCATACTCTCAGATCTATCATCAGAAAAATAAAGAACTGAAAAAACATACAATCATATCATTAATTCACTTAAATCTTCTTAACATTTACATTCATCTGCCCACTAATTGATTATAGTCTGACGTTTTCTCCAATGTGCTTTGGATCCGCTGAACAGGTTGATTAGGTTCAAAAAATGGTTATCAGATTCTCTGAGATGGTTTGGTAAAGTGATATGAAAGAAAATGCTCTGATGTCTCCTTTTGTTTCAGGATCGTTAATCCAATCACAGGAGGAATTCTTGTATGGGAGCTTCAGTATGCTTATGAAGCTTGTCCCGGGAAATTCTGCGGGAACAGTGACCACATTCTATGTGAGTGAGAGTGATTTGTTTTTAGTCTTTTTAATGAGTGAATGTGATAGCATTTATCAAGATATGCATGTCCTTGTGTGCATGCAGCTTAGCTCTGAGGGTGATATGCATGACGAGATAGATATGGAATTCCTAGGAAATGTTTCAGGCCAACCCTACATCTTGCACACTAACATCTTCGGTCAAGGAATAGGGGGCCGGGAGCAGCAATTTTATTTATGGTTCGACCCTACAGTCGACTTCCACAACTACACCATCCTCTGGAACCCATGGCAGATCATGTAATCTATTTGATCCAATCACCCATTTTCATTTTGTAGTTTGTTGGCTACAGTTCATAGTATTAGCTTGGAGCTTTTTTAGGTTTGATTATCTAAATATTTTTTTATTAAAATATTTTGAAAATTTAGATCAATCTTTATAATCCATTATCAGATTGAAAATACTTACACAATAAAATTTAAATCTTTATAATCCGTCCATGGTACAGTAAAAGAGATTTCAAATTAACTTTTAGTTTATATATTTCATATGAAAAAGTTTGATTCTTTATTTAAAATATAGCACATTTTAAAGCTTTGATTTATTTAGATCTGAAATTATTTTTAATTTTTTCAATAGAACCCACCTGTCAATATGATTTCAAATGAAAAATCAAAACCTAGAATATATGGTTTAAATCAAACCAATTCTTTTGACCTTGGAGTTTTAATGTTTCTTCCCATTGAATAATATATAATATTATATGTTTCAGGATTATGGTAGATGGGTTGCCCATAAGAGTGTTTGGCAACCACGGGGAGTTGGGGGTGGCTTATCTAAAGCAGGCGATGAGAACATATTCGAGCATATGGGATGGAGATCAATGGGCAACACAAGGAGGCTCCATCAAGATTGACTGGTCCCTCGCACCATTTGTGGCTTCTTTATCCAATCTCACCATTGAGGCCTGCACAAACAGCACCCAAATTGATCAGTGTTCTTCAAGCACTGATCCTAACTACTGGTGGAATCAGGCAGCTTATCAGAGCTTGACTTACTCACAGCAGGGACAACTGAATTGGGTTCGCAATAACTTTCTCTTATATGATTATTGCCGCGATCTGCCCAGATTCAATTATACTCTTCCTGCTGAATGCGCCTTCCAAAGCTGAATATCTCAACTCCATTTCATTCCAAATAAGGGCAGCGATTTTATGGCTATGCTTCGCCACTCAAAGAGGTCATGTTCCCTCATTATCTCTCACCGCACCACATTGCAATTGTGTGTATTGTTTATCTAATTACTCTCTATGCAGCCTTCACTCTCTATTCTAGAAGGAAAATGTGTATTCATTGTTGGAAGTTCAAAAATGCTTTTGAATATATGCTCTTGGGACTAGAAGATGTCTATCAATTGTGAAGCAATCTACAAAATATGAGATTACAATTAACACATGAAAAAAAGCAATAAAAAAATTACACATGGTTGTGCAATGATAACATTTACATCAATATTATCATAAGAGAAATATGCAATTTCACACAATAAATGCTATTATAAATATTAATCATGCAATACATAGTATAAAGTATGATGTAATTTGATAATTATTATTTTGCAATTCAATTGGAATGGAAGACTAAAGTAGATTTGTAACCTCTGGCTATACCCAAGCTATTAAGAATGTATCCTCGTCTCTCATATTTGACATCAAATAACAAATTGATTGAATGCTAATCCAAATGACCCAAAACAAAAAAAAATCGTAATGTAAGAAAAGCGTTTATTGAAATTCTAATGAGTGAATAGAGACTTCTTTGCTTAAATATAAATTTATAATCACACAAAGATTTTAGTCACTGTATGTACACCCAAAAAAAATGTAGTAACTTTTGCATGGGTAATTGAGAGAAATAAACCTAAATTACCTATAGTATGAGATGATAGCTCACATGGTTTTTCTAAATTGCCTAAAATTTGATGGAAATAATAAACATTTATCTAAATTATCAATAATTTATTGACAATTATATGTCTTCCCTAAATTCACTATAGTTTTATTGGTATTTGTTCTACCTTTTGTGCTTAATTGATTAGAATTAAATTAGTGATGTCACTATTAGTGTGACATTTTTTTAATTTATTATTACATTGTTATATAATGGTTATAGGTCGATTATGATTATTTAGTTAATCCAATACCGTTTCATCATTTATTTCAGCAACTATATATATATATATTTTTACTAATCATGGAATAAATCAATCAGGCATTTGATCCTTCATATGGTATCAGAGCAAAATGGAGATCCATTCGCCATGTAATATTTAAAAAAGGGATTAAATTCCCGTAGCATGTGAAGGAGAAGAGTTGCTCTTGTGCGGTCTTGAATGATGTAATTTTGTGCTTGTTATGTACATGGTAATGGAGATTTGTAGAAGGTTGTTTGATTGAAGCACACGCAAGAAAATCCATCCTTGAAATATAAATTGTGTGAGAGAATGTGGCTAATGAATGAGGATAAATGGTGAGTGAGACTGTTCGATATGATTGTATTCATATTAAGATTTTGTTTAATGGAATAAAGTTTTAGTAGCCATTACCATGAAGGGTTGATATTTGCGACCATCTAGCAACATCCTAGCATATTCGAGTGGTGTTAGTCCAATGCCAAGACTAGATCACTTAATGTAGCAATTTCATCACTATCCTATTCTTCGTGTTTGCTGCATCATACAACTTCATTAAGTAGATTTGAAAAAATGGAAAAATAGAAGGGGTGTGAAGGATTCCTTATGCATGTGGAAGATGATGTACATTCAATAGTGAAGGTTCATGTGAATTCCATGCGAGCTAAGATCTGTATTCATGCTACTCATTTGCAAAATGAAAATTGAGGTTGGAAGTACAATTTTATTTGGAATTTATAAAGCCATTTTATGTACTTCCTATGATCATGACATGTTACAATTGAAAGTAGATGTAGGAAACTGGGCATTCATAATAAGGTGCAAAATTTTCAATCTTGAATATGTACAAGATTTGCATTGAAGGGATAAAAAAAAGGGGTGTATTTTCATTTTCGAGTGATGGATTGTATTTGTTTCTAAACTCCAAATGTTTTCACTTTGAGATGGTTCTTTGCAAGAGAAGTATTTTTTGATTTAGTTTCTTGCTTTATTTTTAGCTTTCATTCATGGCGATGATAGATTCGAAGAATGCATATATAGTGATATTTGTCTTTAGAGATAGGTAAGGGGTTTAGTGTTGAACTCAATATGGATTGTTGCCGAAAGATTTCAAAAGATGTGATCATAATTATACCATTATGAGGCTCAAGAGAGAACTTGATGGAGCCTCATGTGTGCAAAGCTCAATATGGATTGTTGCAGAATAATTTAGTGTTTGTGATTAAGAGTTTTGAGACTAAAAACTCGGGAATTTAGATTGAAACTATACCGTTATAAGGGTCACAAAGTAGCTTGATGGATTTCCATTTAATTCAAGAATTGTTTCTTCAAAGAAACATCTTCTCAAGAAAAATATATATTTATTTTATGTATTCGACAAATTTTGTTATGTAAGCCTTAAGGGGGTGGGGGAGTCCCTTGGTGAAATTTTAAGTTTTAAAGGTTCTTTTGCAAGAAAAAAGTAATAAGGGAGGGAATACTTGTTTATTATTACATTGTTATACAACATTTATGGGTAGGATATAGTTATATAATTATTTCATTACCATTTCGTTAACCATTTTAGCTAATATATATGTTTTTACTGATCATGGAGTAAATCAATCAAGAATTTGATCCTTCATAGCCACCACTATATTTTGTTAATTTCTTATAATTTCATTGGTAATCAAATGACAATTTTCTATTAATTATCCATAATTTTATTGGTGATTGCACCATAACTTATCCTTAATTTATATGATTTAAGTGGTTGAAGCATAATTTAAAAAAAATCAAATTCAAATAACAATTGATCAAAAGAACATTAAAATGCATTCCTATAATAGGGACAAAACTACAATATAAATAGTGCAATCATCTAATATTATTTTGAGATATTAAAAAATCAATGCATTGGAAATATGAACTTTCTTAAGATAAAATAGATACAATTTTGGGTTAAGCATATGCTACCAAATTTAGAACTCCAAAAGATAAACATTTTCCTGTTGGTAACAAATCATCACTAAAATTTTCTCTAATTATGTACATGATGAAATCTAAGACATCAATGAAATTAGTAATATGAGAAAGACAGTGAATGGGTATTTTTTAGAGAACATAATATTGAATTATGTAGCCTTATACTGTAATAGGGAATCAATGATTATAATAGATTATATTACCAAATTTGTACAAATAGAGAAGAGTTGTAGTGGAGAAAAAGATTAAAGTCATAAAGAGTACAAATGAAAGGAAATATAAATATTCTAGTAGAAAGAATAATGAAGGGAAAAAAGGAATGCAAAAGGAATGATGGAGATTTGTAGTTTTCAAGAAAGGAATCTAAATCACTTTTCAAACTATAAAATAAGGTGTTAAGTATAAAACATAAGTTAGTTATAGATGTGGAAGATGGTACCATGAAGCGAAGGTTGACATATAAACACATACCATACAACGAGGAGGTGTTGTTATAATATTTATGAATTTATCTTACATATTACACTAAGAGAAGAGTAGCAATAGAGAAGGTGATTGAAATATGGTAGATATAGACCCACAAGAGAAATTGAAATTATGACTAAATTTTTTAGAGTTAGGTATAGAATACTCTACAACATGCAATATTGGTTGAAGATTATAGACACCCAAGATCAAGGAACTCCATGAAAGCACAAGAGAGATCAGCCGTGAGAAAATAATTCTATTCTATCAATGGCGCAAATAAAATAATGATAGGAATGAATTGATGTTACAAATGGAATCCCTTGGTAATATAGGCTAAGTTGAACATATGATGACATAAGATTATGACATGTGTCTTAATTTTATGAGTTGAGATGAAAAGTGATAACATGTCATCCACTAAAGGTGGAAAAGTGATATTATGATAATTACCACTAAATATGGGATGTTTACTATGTGTTCCCTAAGTAAAATTAAGTAATATGTTTAATTAGAACCTAGGTGTCAAACTACACAAGGTACAATAGCCCTTTTACACCAACACCAACTTAGGGAGAATGAATACATATGTAAATAATTCAAGATAGGTCTCAACTACTAGGCAATGTTATGTACCCATGTACAAATGGAATACAATCTCTCACAAATAGAGAAAACGAGAAAATTTAGTGGGATAAAACTCATCACCAAAAGAGAGATGAAAATACAAAATGATCTCAATGAGGAACGAGATGGACAAAACCCCATGTGAGGAAAAAGTTCCCCAATAAGAGAGAAGAAGAAGAAGAAGAGAAGAAAAGAGACCATGTAACCCACCTCAATATAGAGTCACCTACAATGATGGTAGATGCTCAACATTGAATGCCAAGAAGATGATCCAAAGTTTTTGAGCAATGTTCCTTTTGTGGGAATAAAAAAAACCAAGATTGTGTGTAGATGTCTTCCCATTCTTGAAAGGAAGATAGATTAAGTGTGATGTTTGTGAAGCATGCTCAGGTGTCTCCATGTTGATGCTGAAAGCTACCACCATCCAATCAGGAATTCTAGGCCAAACTATTGAAGATGATAATCTGAAATCTTCTAGAAATTGATGCAAAACATCATCTGAAGACAAATAGACCTCCTCCAAATTTAGTACATAAGTATCCACAGTCATGTCAAACTCAAAATAATGATCATGTAGAGAATGACCAAGAGGGTTGGAGTATTCCCTTGTAACATTGGAAGAAAGATCATCTCCATCAAAGTGAAGATGAATGTGATCAATTGTATCTCCCAAATTTGAAGTGTAGAACTCCACAAAAAAAAAGTGTAATATTTGTCAAGTGATCATCCCATGAAGCCATGTTTAGAAGACAAAGTGTGTCATGTTGCATTCAATCACAAGGATCTCAAACTGTAGTAACACGTGTCTTCATAAACAACAACTATTGATGAAGGATATGAACACATGTCTCAAGAACATCAAAGATGAAAGCACTCCAATATGCACATCGATTTGATACTTCTTAAAAAGACACGTCAACTCATTAATTTAAAAAAAAAAAACAATGTTTCCATCATGCTCTAATTTCTTGTAATATGCACATTTAGACTTCTCCTTTTAAGGTGATGTCCCTTGAGAGGGAGAGCATTCAGACTATTTTCTTAGCTTGTTGTTTTTCTTCTTTTGCTTCTTATCAGAATTCCTTGTTTCCTTCTGTGACATAGGCTCACTCGCCACCAAAGCCTTAGGTATTGAATCTACAGTTATGATTCTGATTTAAGTTTCGCATTTGTAAATTTTACCCATGAATTGGAAAAAAGAAAAGAAAAAGGAAGATTGAGTCCAAATCCATAAGAGGGAAATGCTTCTCATGCAACAGTTTAACATGTAGCAGAATATCTCATGACCAATGAGCTGACGAAGTTGTCTATGTTTTGTAGATTGCTCCACTTTTGATAAAACATCTTCTAGACCCAGAGCATATATTCAAAATTATTTTTGAACTTCTAACAATGATCAATAATTCACATATTTTCCTTCTGGAATAGACTAGAGTGAAGGCTGCATAGATAGTAATTAGATAAAAAATAGACACAATTGCCATGTGATGAGGTGAGAGATAATGGGGGAATCTGAGCTCTTTGAGTAGCAAAGCATAGCTATAAATACAGAGCACATATTTGGAATGAAATGGAGTTGAGTTATTAGCGTTGGAAGGCACATTCGGCAGGAAGAGTGTAACTAAATCTGGGCAGATCGAGGCAATAATCTTATACGAGAATGTTATTGTGAACCCAATTCAATTGTCCCCGCTGCAAGTAACTCAGTCTCTGATAAGCTGCCTGATTCCACCAGTAACCAGGATCACTGCTTGATGAATATTTACACGATCAAATCTGAAAAAGTTAAACTGATATTTTAGATTACAATTTTTTTATGTCAATATCAACAAACTACAAGCAAAATGAAAATGGGTGATTTGATCAAAGAAATTACACGATCTGCCATGGGTTCCAGAGGATGGTGTAGCTGTGGAAGTCGACTGTGGAGCCGAGCCATAAATAAAATTCGATATCTATCTCACCCTCAGAACTAAGCTGCATGCTATCACATTCATTTATTGATACATGTGTTGAAAGCAGATGTACTCTGAGAGGGGGAGGGGGTGAATCAGAGTACTTTGAACTTTGAAATACACCAAATAAATATGCTTTTTAAGATTGGAATAAGCTTTACAAAAACAGAGACAAAGAGCAGAATTGTACAAATGTAGCAATATGTTTGAGAGTGATTTGCCAAGATAAGAAAACTAAAACAGAAATAGGACTGAGATAAATATCAGAGCATTAACACAAAAGTAATAAACTTGACACGATTTTGTGCTGAGTGGAAACCCTCAAGATCCAACCAGATCTTGTCATAGGGAGAAAACCACTCCGTTATTGTATTAACCAGTCCAAAAAAATAAAAATCCAAGATTACATCTAGTTTAGCAGCCCTGCTGCAAGGAGTCCAACTCCTAACCTTCCAATGAAAATCAACAAGATCTATGATAGTCAATCACATATTTTTATTACAGTCTATAAGATATTCAATTTTATTTCACAACACAATCTTTTCTTTCAAAAATTACTCACTCACAATGCCATTTCATATCCATTTATACACACTATGCATCTATAGATGTATGTGCAGTCACAACTAAAAAACTGTTTTCAATAACTTCCTGGTATACCCGTTAGGGTTTAAAACAAATTTAATTTTACAACTTTGTTTATCTTCAACAAAACTGCCATAAAAAATCTGTTTCTTCCCATAGATAAACTGCCAACTATCATAAACAAATCATAAAATTTTTGCAATGACAAATCACAAAGATTTACCAATAGTTACCGAAAACTGTCGCGGTTAAGCACCTTCTCAAAGCTTAAGCTGCGGTAACAAATCTTTGCCTTCTGAGACCTTGTTGAGTTACCCGTGAAAGGGTTTCACAAAAATGTGAAATAAACAAAACAATTCAAACAACATCCTTTGTCATAATTTATTTTACTCTTACGTCCATCACTAACTCTCGTGAGTTAGGTATTGAGTACATATTACCAAAGTCAATAGTTAAGTGTCAACCCGAAGTCAAATTTTGCCACGACAACCTTATGAATTTAAACACACGTGACTTTACTGATTTGTCATCAAGGACAAAATGAATCAACAATATGCTATCACATTCATAAATTAACAAGACTTAAAACAAATCACTCTCACTCACATAGAAATCTCCCACGGATTCTCCCTTTACAAGCTTCATAACCATACTGAAGCTCCCATACAAGAATTCCTGCTTTGATTCGATTAACGATCCTGAAACAAAAGAAAATATCAGAGTATTTTCTTTCATATCACTTCACTAAACCCATCTCAGAGAATCTGATAACTCGTGTTTTTGAACCTAATCTATCTATTCAGCAAATCCAAAGCACATTGGAGAAAACATCACTAGAATACATTCAATTCAAATCCTGATTGAGAGAAAGCTCCAAATCCTGACCTTCATTGAATATGCTGACATTACCGGCACCCCACATCACATCTACATCATCATAGAAGTTTGCACAGACTCTGGTAGCAGAAGATATCAGCAGGAGCAGCAGAATACAATGGAAATGACTAAAGGCATCCATGGCCCAACAGGATTAGTGCCTAGATGAAATGTGCTTTCTCTTCCTATTCCCTAGGAAGAGAATGACAAGAATGTGGGAAGGAACTGCCAAAGCAGAAGAATTTAAAGATCTTTACAACCTCTTAAAGATCAGTATTGGAATTTGGCGAAGATGCGAGGGATAGAAAAAGTCTCCTGTGATAACAATAAGTGGACAGTAGATGATTTCCCAATTCCCATTTTTGGGTATCAAAGCATTTTTCTCTTGAAGTTATACCGAATGCATTGCCAACCTGGTCAAGTGGGGCATCATAAATTCCAACAACATTGCTTTCCATTTCCTCCAACAAGCTGTCTACAGCACCGTTTAGTATAGAAGGATAAAGCAGGTTACCAATAACATCCACTCTGTTATATTGGAATTTACAGAATTAATGCTAGTGCTATCTGCTGCATTACAATTTACAAGACAATTGGTAGTGCTCTCTTTTGTTTGATGCTCCGAAAATTAGGGATTCTTAGTTTATGAGGACTTTCATTGGATTGTTTATGAATTTGAGGAAGATAAATGGAAAATGAATTGTGTGTATATAAAAAATAATTTTAGGTTTATTTTAATTTAAAATAATATTTATAATAATAAGTTTGGTTTATTTTTCAATAATAATAATAATATATTCTATTTTATATAACTTCTTATATCAATTTATCAGTTAGTTCAACCATTGTATTAAAATTATCATTCAGTTGTCTCTCATTGTTTTGAAAATACTGTGAAGAGGTAACAAAAGATGGTCTAATTGTGTTCCAATACTAACAATAATAATAGCCATTTTTTTAGAATTTCATCTCAGGCAACATGCTTTATAAACTTATATGATAAACTTCTCACAAATTCTTACAACCTATCCTTTATAGATGGCACAAGATTATTTAAATCCTCTTCTAATTCTTCTCTTTAGCCCTAGGAAAGAATCCACCTTTGCTATAGTAGTGTGATTCTAAGATATATCCATGAATAAATAAGAGTCATTCGCCTACATCATTTTATTCTCAAAATTTATCTAGGTGTTCAATGTCCATCATTACATGCCAACTTAAAAATTCAGAGCTCTAAATGCTTCTATTCCATTGACAAATAAATAGTTTTTAATAATACAAAATATTTTGTATAACTTTGAGTATTATTCAATGTAAATTGTTATGTCTTGTACATATTTTTGAAAAAAACAAACCACCTCTTCCAATAAGGGAAGAATATTAGATAGAATTGATAATATCTTAAATTAAAGCTACGAGATTTCCACAATCGAATCCAGAAAAAACAAACTATAATATCTTAAATATTAGTGAATAGCGCCAAAATATTTATTTGATTGGAGAATTTTTCATTGAAACCCCCATTAATGTAAAGTCTTGGCACTCTTGGAATAATCTATTTTTAAGTTTATGTAATAATACCCACTTGGTCTAAGTGTCCTTAAATTGCTTGTTACCTCTATAGTAAGTCCTTCAACAAATTTATATACTCAAAGAATAATTTGAAGAATCCTATTGTGTGTGTGTATGTGTGTGTACACACACACAGACACACACACAAACATATACATGTGTGTATATATATATATATATATATATATATATATATGCACACAAACACACACACATACACACACACACCCATCTTCTGTCAGGAAATTAAGTAGCAGAACAACTTCCTACACTACTCTTGAGAGGAGGGTAATGCAATTTTTTACAAATCTTTACAACAATTACAAAAACTTAACAAAAATAGACATAAATAGCATGCATACCACAACATGGTGATTTATGAGGGGAAAATCTTTTATGGAGAAAAATCTCATACTCCAAAAGCCTCCCAATATATTATTCAGAATTCAACAAAAAATTACAATATACTTGTAGAGAAATCTTCTCACAAGAGTATCACCAATAGAGATCCAATGGTAACATAACTTCTATAAGATTCTTACACATAAGATCCATCTCATGCATCTAATATATAGGAGATACAATATATGAAACTATCAAATACTATTGCAAAACCATGGGCTAAAACCACCCAAGAGTGACACCCACCTTATCTCTAAGACAAGATGACCTACAATGTTTCAATACACACACCAACACTTATAACTCCCTTTTATAGCTCACTTGTGTCCAACATATTTTATATTTCCTATGTTAGGGGATCCAACTTCTAGAAGCAATAAATTTTGAACCAGGTGTTTGATTGATGAACCATTTGAACCATCGAAAAGCGCACGACATGATATATCAAACTATAAAATACTTCGCTAGTTAAAGACACTTTTGGGTCATTTTAGACCCTTTAAGGTCCTCAAAATTGACTTCAAAGTTTTTGTTCCACTAGGTTCAAATGGACCCTTGATAACTCTGTGAGCTATGCTGCTACCTTCCCGCCCCTCCTCGACCCCCTAGCTCCCCTCATTCTTCACCTATGAATGCTCTGATTAAGGAAGAATTTTCCCTCTTTGTGGTTAAGGTGAATGAATTATGTGAGGGATTCAATAAGCATGAACCTACCATTTGTTGGCTTCTAGGACAATTCGAGGTAGCTGAGAAGAAAATCAAAAAATTCAAAGCCCTTGCTAAAGCAAATGCCAGAGCCTCGAGTTGGGATATGAATGATATGGACCAGGGTGTTTGGATGGAGGCAAGAAAATTTGATGAGATGGTTGAATTTAAGTGGGGGAAGGTTTGGAGAACATAGTAAAGGAGCTTAGTGAGAAAATAAACCAAAGTAATGACACTAAAGATTTGGCGGAAGTGGTTGATGTGTTGCATGATAATCAGGACTCCATGAAAAGAAAAATGGACAATATGTTTTCTTAGAACATGGAGATTACCAAGAATAACTCGATTGCTCTCCAAGCCATACAAGAAAAAATCAAGAGGAGGCAAGCAAAAAAGAGGCACTATTTTGAGTTCTTCACTACCACTAGGCTGGAGGCATTTGTGTCAAAGGTGAAGGCAAACCCAAATTCCTTAGGCACCTAAAAGGAAGCTCTCCTTTCTGGAAAAAGGCAAAGTAATCAACCAAGATGAGAAGTTGGTGTTTCCCCCCACCAAGTAGGCCATTGGTTTGTGCCTTCGGTGGGGGTGTGTTTTGTTTTGTTTTTGGCCTATTGGTTTTGCTTGTTAGTTTTTTGGGTTTTATTTGTTGTGTTGGATTCGTATTGGATTTTGTTCCTTTTTGGTAGTAGGCATTCTGGTCTTGGGCCCTCAATCCTCATGAGCCCTTGGCTTTTGTCACTTATTGGTTTTACAATTATGTAAAGGTTTTGGCCTCCGTAGGTTTAATCTATTCAAAAAATTTGTTCATAACAGTAAAAAAAATAAACTTTAATATCTTCAAATGTAGACATGATATTGCAATGAAAATTTATCATCATGGTTTTGTAACTCTTTTGATGTGAATTGTATAGTGGGTATGTAACCCTTTCCAGGGTCATTTTCCTAGACAATTTCTCTATGGTTGTTTCAAACATTGGGAATCTCATAAATAGAAATGCTCGATGATGAATCTTTGCTTGTTTACATATTTTATGTATGTCCTAATACTATTATCACACCATTATTGACCCATGTGTCAAAATGAAGAAACATATCATAAATAAAATGAATTCAAATAATTACACATATCTAAACCCTATTAGGGTTTTCTACAATTTCACTAGTAGATATTGGTTTTGTTAGACAGTTCAAATAACTGGAAGACAACTGAGAGGGGGGGGGGGGGGGGTGGGTGGATCAACTGTCATAGATTACCAAAACTATTAACAATTTAAACTTTAATACTGGAACCCAAAACATTAATACCAGAATAGCAGTTAATCCAATTAAGCATAAACAATAATCACAGAATAAATACCATCCATATGACACCAAAATTTATACATAGAAAACCCGGTAAAGGTAAAAACCATGGTGGGAAGGCTACCCACAATTAGATAATACTTCTGCAGTAAGTACATGTGAATTACAATTGAGGGATCTGCACTTGGAGGAAGGCCAATAGTCTAGAGAACACTACTCATCACAAAAGGAGCCTCACTGACTACATAGAAATCTAGACTACAATCCAGAGAAGTGTTGAACTACAAAAGATAGCATCTCCTATGCCTGAGTACAATTCCGGTTAATCTCAATACCAGAGGACTAAATCCTCTTACATAAACCTAATTCGATCTCCAATGATCCACCAACTCCTCTACCTGAATGATATTACATTGTTCGCACATTAAATTCCTTGACCATGACCTCCAACATAACCATCATGATCTACAATGAGATCTTACATCTATATATACAAACCCTCAACCATAAACAATCAGGTCGACCACCATATAATAAACCAATTACATAATTACAAACCATGTTGGCCTTAGACCAAACAAATAATATTCAACACATAAGACATCCTGAAAATACATCGAGAGGTCCAATCCATACGTTACATTAATACCCATCTGCAACCTCGATCAACTGGGACACAATATAGGTCCACACACTACAACAATGATCTCCATCTACCAAGTCTCGAACATGATCATCAATAGCATCCTGAAACTCCATCAGAAGCTACACCAACACCACTTATGCAATTCATCAAATATTTTCCTCAAAAGCTCTGCCAGTGAAACCCTCGCTGGAACTAGAAGCCAAGCTTCCAAGCAAACAGGATAACATCCGATCACCAGACCAAAACCAATTGACCAAATATGAGCATGTTTATTATGAACAAGCCAATTCCATCACCAAACTATATTGGAGCCTACTAGATCATGTCGGATCCAAATCAACCAGAAACCACTCAACCTAATGGGACCAGAAGGGTGCCGGTAAAGCATCCAAACAACTAGTGTTGGCATCAATGACAAAACATCAATGCAATACATAATCAATTCCACCAAATGGCCAACAATCTCCCCCTTTGGCATTGATGGCAACACTAGATGTGAAAAACATTTAAGTACCAAGAAATGCCAAACAAGTCTCCCCCAATAGAAGACAACCAACAATCTCCCACATACAACTCTGAATGTCAATATCTCTCCCCCTTTGACTTTTTTATTTTTCATATCTCTCCCCCAATGATTTTTCCTTTTTCTCTCTTTTTCTTTTTCACATCAATATCTCTCACCCTTTGGCATCAATGTCAGAAATATAACAAAAATATTAAAGCAAGAACATAAACCACTGAATCACAAAGCTGACTATTCCCCTTGAGAAGTTGCGTCTCACATCAGTGCCACAATGAATAGTATCTTTGATAATGCATGTTGGACTGATACCAAACCACATCAATCAAGTCTCTATCGGAGGGGCAAAAAATCCCAATCTATCTCTCAGGTATTCAAATGATTCCTTGGGCAAAGGTTTAGTGAAAATATCTACAATCTGCTCTTTAGTGTTCACATAACCCAGTCTAAGTTCATTTGCTTCAACCTTTTCCTTCAAAAAGTTATACTTGATAGATATATGTTTTGTTTTAGAATGAAATAACGGATTCCTTGATATATCAATAGCAACAAATTTATTACAGTGAATAACTATCGGTGCATCATAATGCACCTTTATATCCTTCAACATTCGCTTCATCCATAAAACTTGTGTACATTTAGTAGCAGCAACAACATACTTAGCTTCCCTAGTAGATAAAGAAGTACATGAGTGTTTCTTGCTGATCCATGAAACCAACTTCTTTCCAAGAAAGAAAGTTCCATCGGAAGTACTTTTCTGGTCATCAACATCTCCAACCCAATCAACATTTGTATGTGCACATAAATTAAAGTTATCATCCTTAGGGTATCATAAACCATATTCTGATGTACCTTGCAAGAATCTAAAAATTCTTTTCACCGCAATCTCATGATTTTTTCTAGGATCACTTTGAAATCTTGAAACAATATAAACAACATTCATAATGCCAGGCCTAGTTTGAGTCAAATAAAGAAGACCTCCATTAATAGATTATTATCTTGTAGGATTTATCAATGTAGAAACATCAATTCATATCAATTTCTCACTTGTAACCATATGAGTACTTACTGGTTTAGAATCTCCCATACCAAATTTCTTCAACAATTCCTTAGCATATTTAGTTTGACAGATGAAAATACCTTTGTAGGTCTAAGTAGTATGTAAACCTAAGAAAAATTTCATCTCACCAATCATAGACTTCTCAAATTCTTTCTCCATATTCTTACAAAATTCTATGCATAACTTATCTTCACCTCCAAAAATAATGTCATCAACAAATACTTCAATAATCGGTATATCATCATTAGTGATCTTATAATATAAATTACTATCAGCACTGCCCTTAGTAAAAGCAACCTTCAAAAGATATTTATCCAACCTTGCATACCAAGCTCTAGGTGCTTGTTTCAATCCATATAAGACTTTCCTTAACCTGCAAACCATATTTGTATCATCTAATAGTGAAAAACCTTCAGGTTGCTCAATATAAATTCCTCATAAAGATCCCCATTCAAAAATACACATTTAACATCCATCTGATATAGTTTTTATAAGTAGCATAGGCAAGAACTAATCTTACAACTTCAATCCTAGCTACAGGTGCAAAAGTCTCTCCATAATTAATTCATTCCCTCTGAGAATATCTTTTACAAACCAATCTAGCCTTATTCCTTATAACTTGACCATCTTCATTCAATTTATTCCTAAAAACCCATTTAGTTTCAATAACATTTTTATTTTTAGGCCAGGGAACAAAGGTCCATGTGTTATTTTTCTCAATTTGATCTAATTCTTCTTCCATAGCTTTCAACCAATATTCATCTTTACATGCCTCAATTACTGATACCGGTTCAACTTGTGAAATTAAACATACCTCATTAGTTTCCAGTCTTCTTTTTGTCATCACTCCATTTCTTTTATCCTCTATGATTTGATCTTCTGAATGATTCCATCTCACATACCTAGGAGTCTTCTAACTTTCTATTCCTCTTTCCCATTCTTCAGTTACTCTAGAATTCTCTGATACTGCCGAAGTAACTGGTTCAACACCCTGTTCTGGTAAAGGTGTTACTGGTTCAAATATAATCATTTCCACTATCGGTTCCTTCTCATAAACTCTGATTTGACTTATGTTTAGCTCATCTACTTTGATATTAGCACTCTCCACAATTCTTTGCAATCTCTTGTTATAATATCTATATGCGTTGCTTTCATTAGAATAACCAAGAAATATGCCTTCATCCCATCTTGGGCCAAATTTCCCAATGATATTATCTCTCCTAATATAACATTTACTACCATAAATTTTGAAATACTTAACTATAGGTGTATTTCCAAACCATAATTCATAAGGTGTCTTACCGATTTCTCCTTTGATATGTACTTTGTTAAATGTATAAACCGTTGTTCTCACTGGTTCTCTCTAGTAGATATGAGGTAGAATAGCTTCCATCATCATTGTTCTAGCAACATCCAAGATAGTTCTGTTTCTCCTTTCCACAACTCCATTCTGCCGAGGTGTCCAAGGAGCAAAAAATTATCTTCTTATACCATGCTTCTCACAAAAGTTATTATACTCACCGGATGTGAATTCTCCACCAAGATCTAACCTCAAACATTTAATCTTCAATCCTGTCTCAGTTTCCACTTTAGCCTTAAAGATCTTAAACTTTTCAAATGCTTCAGATTTTTCTTTTAGAAATGTAGCCGACATCATTCTAGAATAATCATCAATGATTAACATGAAATATCTATCACCTTGAAAATTTTTAATTCTAGCAGAGCCACACAAATTAGTATGAATAAGATCAAGAACATCATTTGATTTATCTTGTATACTCCTAAAAGAGGTTCTGACCTGTTTATTCCTTTGACATTCTTTACATACTGAGTTATAGGGCTTCATAATCTTAGGTATATCCCTAACTACCTTAGTTGAACTGATCTTCACAATGCAATCAAATTTCACATGACACAACCTTTTATGCCATAGCCAATTCTCATCAATATGTGTAATCAAACATGTCTTCTCACTGGAGTTCAAATGAAATATATTACCTTTTGTTTGTGTGCCTGTTGAAATCTTAAATTCAAATCTATTAATGATTTTGTTTTTTCCATCCTTGAACAGTAATTGAAATCCCTTATCTACCAATTATCCTACACTCAAAAGATTATGCCTTAAACCTTCAACATAATAAACATTTTCAGTAATGTTCTTACCATCCAATGATATAGTTGCTTTTCCTTTGATCTTACATGATTTTTCATCTCCAAATCTAACTAGACTGCCATCAAATTCTTGCAAAGATAGAAACTTCCCTTTATCTCTAGTCATATGATATGAAAAACTGCTATCAATTACCCATTCATCCTTGTCTTCAATTTTAGTAGCAAGTGCCTTCTCTTTAGGTACATTCTCTTCCAATGTCGAATCATCTTCTTTTATATCCAAGAACACCCATTCCTTCCCATTTCTAAAACCACTAGTAGAATCTTCTGTCGGTTCATCATCAAAATCAGTAATGCCTTCCTCCTCCGCTATGTAGCATGATTTGTCTCTATTTTTCTTGTACTTGTACTTGTTTTGATAACCAGGGTTAGGCTTAAATGATCTCCTAACTCTTTCTTGAAATCTTGAATTCCTTTCAGGACATCTAGATGCAAAATGACCAATCTTATTACATGCAAAACATTTAAAAGGTGCTTTTGTTTCATACTTACTTCCTATCGGTCCTTTAGGTACTCTTCTAGCAAATAGTGCTTCAAGTTTCTCAAACTCATCATCTTCTCTCTTCATATCTTCTAATTCCTTTTCATACAAATCTTTCCAGTCTTGCTTACCGGTTGTAGATGTAGATGCATGAAAAGCAGGTTCATACTTCACAGCTCCAGAAGGTCCAAATTCTTCAAGCTCAAAAGCAGATAGTTTCCCAACCAAAGTATCTCTGTTGACAAATGTATTAGCCATATTTCTCAACTCATTAATAGTAGTAGACTTCATTTTGTAATCTGGTGATAGGGCTCTTAGGACTTTAGAAACAATTTCATCTTCGTTCAGAGTTCCACCACAACATTGAATTCCCATAAAAATCTTATTTACCCTTTCCATGAATGCAGGAATCCTTTCAATTTCTTCCATATTCAGGTTCTCATATCTCACCTGGTAACCATCAAGTTTAGCAATATTCACTGTAGGGTCACCTTCATTAAGAGTCTCCAACTTATCCCATATAGCTTTTCCAGATGATTTGTCGGTTAATCCCATTATTTGCTGATCAGAAAGTGCACACAAGAGGTCGAGCTTCTCTTTCTCTACAATCATTCTCAAGCTGCTTGTCCAGGTTTGTTGGAGGAGGATTGCCATATCCTAGATTATAAGGTGTGACACCATTCTATGTGATCTCCCAAATCTCCTTGCCAAGACATATCAGATGAGTCTCCATCTGAATCTTCCATACTGTGTAATTTGTTCCATCAAGCCTTAGAATATCCCTTCAAAAGATAGCCCCAGAAGAATTGGATGAACTTGAACTGCTAGTTGCCATAGGATCTTCCTCAAGAGTTTAAGATTTTTGCAAAGAGGACCAATGCTCCGATACCAATTGTTAGAAATTTCAAATAACCGAAAGATAATAGAGATGGGGTGGTGAATCAATTGTCATAGATTACCGAAACTATTATCAATTTAAACTTTAATACCGGAACCCAAAACATTAAAACCAGAATAGGAGTTAATCTAATTAAGCATAAACAATAATAACAGAATAAATACCATCCATATGACACCAAGATTTATACGTGGAAAACCCGATAAAAGGAAAAACCACGGTGGGAAGCCTGCCCACAGTCAGATAATACTTCTGCAGTAAGTATATGAATTACAATTGAGGGGCTTGCACTTGCACGAAGACCAACAACCTAGAGCACACTGTTCTTCACAAAAGGAGCCTCACTGACTACATAGAAATCCAGACTACAATCCGAAGAAGTGTTGAACTGCAAAACATAACATCTCATATGCCTAAGTACAAAAGCTCAATACCGAAGGACTAAATCCTCTTACATAAACCTAATTCTATGTCCAATGATCGACCAACTCCTCTACTTGAATGATATTAAATTATTCGCACATTACATTCCTTGACCATGACCTCTAACATAACAATCATGATCTACAATGAGATCTTACATCTATATATACAAACCCTTGATCATAAACAATCAGGTCAGCCACCAGATAGTAAACCAATTACATAGTTACAAACCATGTCAGCCTTAGACCAAACAAAAAATATCCAACACATAGGACATCCCCAAAATACATCGAGAGCTCCAATCCATACATTACATTAAAGTCGGTCCATAACCTAGATCAACCGGGACCCAATATAGGTCCACACGCTATAGCAATGATCTCCATCCATGAAGTCTCAAACATGATCACCAACAACATCCTGAAACTCCACCAGAAGCTGCACCAACACCACTTATAGAATTCATTAGAGATCTTCATCAAAATCTCTTTCGGTGAAACCCTCAGCGGAACCAGAAGCCAAGCTTACAAGAAAACAAGATAGTATCCAATGACCACACCAAAACCAGCTGACCAAATATGAACATGAGTATCATGAACAACCCAATTCCATCACCAAACTATACTGGAGCCTATTGGATCATGCTAGATCCAAATCAACCAGAAACAACTCAACCTACTGGGACCAGAAGGGTGTCAGTAAAGCATCCAAACAACTAGTGTTGGCATCAATGACAAAATATTAATGCAACACATAATCTATTCCACCAAAAGGCCAACAGGTTCATCGGTAATTATGTTATTAGATTATTTATCCAAGAGGGATTTACCACCCCTTAGATTGTAACATGATAATATCTCTTATTACTCCCTAGAAATTTATAGGGATGATGCCACAAATTCCATTATTGAAGGTTTTATTGGGCCATAGATGCAATAGCTCAATCAAGATGGTATTATATGTAAGTGTGAACTATAAACACCATTTATACTAAACATCGCTAGGTTTTCTCCTATTGAATTAGGTTTAATAACCAACATGAAAAGAAAAGGCAAATATTCAAATTAATGTATACAATCAATGCTTCTCTGGAAGGAAAAGTAATCTTCTACATAAAATTTATGAACTTTTAAGAGATGATTACAACATCAAATTTTACAACTATCTCTTAAGAAAAATAATGTTATTATTGTGTCAATCGTGATGCCTATTAGATTAATTACATGAAATGCTTATGCAGTTATTGAGAAATGTAAAGATAACTATTAAACATCAATCAACAACTAATTAAATAATAAGAATATATTTTTCTTACCTTTCACATGAAAATAAGTAATAAATAACTGACAAACATGAAATGGATATCTATTTGTTTAATAGATAATGATGTCAAAACACCACTACTTCTAATAACTATACAATTTCTCAAATGAAAACTTATCCGAATATAAGATGATAACCTATGAAATAAATTTAGTATTTAAGATTTAGCTAGCAATTTCCTGCCTAGGTGAAAATGAAAGAGAAGGGCGATTCAATAACTTATTCACAATATAAACTAAGTTTTTCTTTGAGGAAGTGTATGTTGATAGTTAAATATAATTGACAAGTATAATTATTTGTGTTTGATAACTAAGTAAAATGATCATATTATTGATAGGCTAATATAACATTATTCATGTATGAATAATAGATTTAGAGTTAATATTGGTAAGATGAAGCATGTGAAAATTAAAGGAATATAATTTTAATAGAGATAACTAATTATTTATATTAAGCATGTAATTAGTTTTTCAGAACTAATACCTTCTTTTGTTTACAACCTTAGTCTAAAACACATAGATTATGTTTAAAAATTAATAGTATGGTATTTGTAAGTTATTTTCCTAGATGATTTGGGTCATCTAATTATCTAAGTGTAACATTTTATTGCAAAATCCAATCCATATAGTAACAATCACTCAACATAAAAATTTATAAAACATAAGAACAATTTATATTTATCCTATCATGTACATGAATTTTATATGACTAATATTGAACTAAGAAGGCACACATTTTCCCATCAGTAGTGCAATCTTTTAATTCCTTACCCACAATAGATCTATGCTTGATTCCTAAGTCTTAATTAATGATACAGACCATGAGCTAATCACCATATTTTGAAGCACACACTTGGGTAAACTTAGAGGTTCAAAGGTTTGAAATTGGTTAGATTTTGCAATTTTAATGATAATTATGAAGTTGATAAATAATTGGGGTCCATTTTAATCTTGGTTTAGTAATATAAATATATTATCATGACTCATATTTCACTACTTAGGTTAAAGATAGTTATGAAAGCTCGTATTTGTCACAAATTTAGCGAGTAATGATTACATTATGAAATGTTGCTGTCATATTCCATCATCACTTAGTTATTCCTTATAAACTAAGATATAAGTTATACAAAATGATAAGGTTCAATCTTCTAATAATCAACTTCAAAGGCAAACATACATATGACATATAATGATCTTTCTATTAAGATTTGATATCCAAAAATTAATAATTTCAAACTTAAATTTGTAAAATGATATTGAAACAATTTTGGAAGTGACATTCACTATGATATAATAACTTTAATGCTATTGAATTTAATAGTCATACTTATTATGTATGTTATTATTGTGCTATAAGGCATCTCTAATTTATGATTTGTATTATTCCAATCATCAAAACTATAGGATATTTAACACTCAAGGAAGGAAACTATAATCCATTATATATACACTGAAGCCTTGAAATCTTCCATCATACTATCTTACGTCCATTCTTTTTGTCTATTTCAAATCTTAATCACCGCTAGTCTCTTCTCGACATGCATACAACACGTAGTAATTTTGATGGATTCCTCTGTGTAATCCTTGCAATAGACTATGTCGAGTAGTAAACTTGCTGTGTCATTCATGCGACTTACTTGTCAACTGTTTAAGGAGGTTAATATATGTTTCCTTAAGAGACGTGGCCGGGTCAACCTTCATTCGTTGCATTGGTGTTTTGGTGACAATGAACCAAATTTAACTCCATAAACTCCACGATTTGAGCCTACTCAGGAAATCAGTCAATGATTAAACATGTGTAATTTTATTTTTTTATGTTAACTGCAGATAGGAATTCATTGGTAGTTTGATTTTAGCACGAGTCACAAATAGTTATTAATTACCACTGTTTGGTTTATTGAATCCAATTTACTTTATCAAGTAAAGATCGTGACATCAAATCTGCAGTTATGACTCTGATTTAGGTTTCAAATTTGTAAATTTTACCCATGATTTGAAAAAAAAAGAGGGAACATTAAAAATCCTTAAGAGGCAAATGCTTCACTTGATAAAACATCTTCTAGGCCCAGAGCATATATTCAAAAAAAACAATGAACACTTATTTTCCTTCTGGAATACAGAGCGAAAGCTGCATAGAGAGTTATTAGATAAATAATAGACACAATTGCAATGTGGTGCGGTGAGAGATAATGAGAGAACATGAGCTCTTTGATCAGTGGCGAAGCATAGCCATAAATTCGCTGCACTTATTTGGAATGAAATGGAGTTGTGTTATTTAGCTTTGGAAGGCACATTCGGGAGGAAGAGTGTAATTGAATCTGGGTAGATCGCGGCAATAATCGTATAAGAGAAAGTTATTGCGAACCCAATTCAGTTGTCCCTGCTGTGAGTAAGTCAAGCTCTGATAAGCTGGCTGATTCCACCAGTAGTCAGGATCATTGCTTGAAGAACACTGATCAATTTGGGTACTGTTTGTGCAGGCCGCAATGGTGAGATTGGATAAAGAAGCCACAAATGGTGCGAGGGACCAGTCAACCTTGATGGAGCCTCCTTGTGTTGCCCATTGATCTCCATCCCATATGCTCGAATATATTCTCATCGCCTGCTTTAGATAAGCCACTCCCACCTCCTCGTGGTTGCCAAATACTCTTATGGGCAACCCATCTACCATAATCCTGAAACACAAAACATTATACATTATTCACTGTGAAGATGTAATTGAATTCCAAGGTTGAAAGAATCGGTTTGGTTAAAACAACACTGTTTAAGTTTGACTTGTTCATATTTATTGGTGGGTTTTATTATTTCAGATAAGTCATTTCAACAAATCATACTATTTAAATCTAATCTGAATAATCACTTTTCGATACAATATAAACTAGAAATTAATTTCAAGTTTCTTTATTGTACCATAGACATTCGAATTTAATGTTACAATTTCATAGGTTGTGTAGGACTCAAAACAATAGAACAACTTCATCATCATTGCTCAGTTATCACTGGGTCTGGTTGACATGTTGGTTGTCTATATGAAAATAAATATTGGATGTTTTATAGATTTTTATATCACATTTTTAATTTGATCGAAGCATGTATCTTAAATTTTCAAAACTTTTTATGAAATAATAATTACATGATCAAATCTTAAAATCTCGAACTGTGGATATTTTATCTCTCCAACCAACGAATTACAAACAAAATGAAAATGGATGATTGGATCAAAGAAATTACATGATCTGCCATGGATTCCAGAGAACGGTGTAGTTATGGAAGTCGACTGTAGGGTCGAACCATAAATAAAATTGCTGCTCCCGGCCCCCTAATCCTTGACCGAAGATGTTAGTGTGCAAGATGTAGGGTTGGCCCGATACATTTCCCAGAAATTCCATGTCTATCTCGTCATGCATATCACCCTCAGAGCTAAGCTGCATGCACGCAAGGACATACATTCATTGATAAATGCTATCACATTCACTCACTCATTAACAAGACTAAAAACAAATCACTGTCACTCACATAGAATGTGGTCACTGTTCCCGCCGAATTTCCAGGCACAAGCTTCATAAGCATACTGAAGCTCCCATACAAGAATTCCTCCTTTGATTGGATTAACGATCCTGAAACAAAAGGGAACATCAGAGCATTTTCTTTCAAACCACTTTATCAAACCCATCTCAGAGAATCTGACAACTATGTTTTGAACCTAATCAATCTATTCAGCGGATCCAAAGCACATTGGAGAAAACATCAGACTATAACCAATTTATGGGTACTTGCAAATGAATAGAAATGTTCAAAGAAGTAATTAAATTCTTCATTATTCAATGATCAATCATGAAAAAACTCATACATGATCTAATCTAGAAAGTAAAACATACCTGAATCCTGACTGATCAGAGGAAGCTCCAAATCCTGACCATCATTGAATATGGTGACATTAGCGGCACCCCACATCACATCTATATCATCATAGAAATTTGCATAAACTGTGGTAGAAGTAGAAATGAGGAGGAGCAGCAGAATACAATGGAGAGGAGTGAAGGCATCCATGGCCCAACAGGGTTATTGCCTAGATGAAATGTGGTTTCTCTTCCTATTCCTTAGGAAGAGGATGACAAGAGTGTGGGAAGGAACTGCCAAAGCAGAAGAATTTAAAGATCTTTACAACCGCTTAATTAGCCAGCTGTTTCGCCACTGGATTTTAGCGAAGATGGGATGGGTGAGGAGGATGCAGAAAGCCTAGGTGATAACAATAAGTGGACAGTAGATGATTTTTCAATTCCCATTTTTGGGTACCATAATAAGTTAGAACGAATGCATTGCATTGCCAACCTGGTGAAGAGGGTTTTCATAAATTCCAACACCAAGCTTCCCATTTCCTCCAACAAGCACCGTTTAGTAAAGAAGGGTAAAACCTGTTACCAATAACATCCACTCTATTATATTGGAATTTCCAGAATTAATGCAATTGTTATCTGCTGTACTACAATTTACAAGACAATTGCTAGTGCTGTCTTTTGTTTGATGCTCCGAAAATTAGGGATTCTTGGTTTATCAAGAGTTTGATTGGATTGTGCATGAATTTGAAGAAGGGAGATGGGAAATGATTATATATATATAGGTTTTGTTTCAATTTAAAATAATATTTATAATAATAATTGTGGGTCTTTTAATAAGTGGTCTTTGGTTTTGTTGTTGTTGTTTTTAAATAAAAAGAGGTACATATGTTTTTGATTTATGATCATGAATTGGTGAAGTCACAAAGGCCTTCTCATCTTTAACATAAACACTTAGCATTTGAATGTTTATGGCAAGAGCGACCCCTGATAGACATATGATATATATTTTTGTAAAGCAGAAAATCGAACCCTAGGTGTTCGCCCACTCCAAGGAGAGAGAAAGGAGGTCACTAGGATTGACGGTTTTCACTTAGGAGAGACTTTACATTCAAAAGAGGGGTTGACACTCACAAGATCCAATCCCACACAATGCAAGATTGAGTTCTAAATGAGTTTCAAGGGTTGAGACAGCAAGGATACCCTCTTTTGTAAAGAATGTAGATAGAAGGATTGAACTAGAAGTGTATGTAAAAGTAAGAAAGATTCGCTTGTAGATGGAGATAAGGACACAGGATGAAGCTACGGACCTGAAATTAGCAGTAAAATGTCGAGACGATGCTGTCCTGCAAGTTTGAGCGAAAGTTGACGGGACGATGGCGCTCAGAGTGCACACGGTCCTTCAAAAAATCTGCGAAACGAAGGGGGATCTGTTCGTCTCTACACAAGGATTCCAGAACTTCAATTACAACCGCGTACCTGCAACCTACACACAGAAAAGAGAGGACGATTGGGGAGTTAGGGATTAGGGGTTTGCCTTCAGGTCAAACCTCGGTTTTTGGAATTAACCAAGAAATGAGAATGCTGTAAATGTAAGTGTTTGTAATGTAATCAAGTATTGATACCTTGTTGTAAGAATGTTTGTATTCTTACATGCGAAGGTGTAATGATGCTGTATGTTGTATGTTGTAGGTGGTCTCCTCTTCAATGGTTGAATCCTTGTCTTGAATGCAACACCTAGCCTTGAATGGAGACCTAGAATGCTCAATTGCTTGAAGGAATGCTTGAATGCTTGAATGTTTGAATGTTTTCCTATCGCTTCCACCTCTTGCATACATATGTTTTTCCACCATTTTTCTGGGAGGGGAAATGTAGTTTATATACTTGTCAATTAGGGTTAGGAGACTGATTTTTCCGACCTTAGGCTGACCTAGGAGAATTATTTTCCAAATTGCAAACTTGAAGACCCGATGCCCAACAAGAGACCGGGCCCAAAATAGGGCCAAGGACTAGGGCGCTGGGTGCCATGGTCCCACCTCCCGGGACAGCAGGGTGCAAGGAGGATTAGGCCAAGGTGCAGAAAGTTGCAGTTTTTGATGTCGTAAACAGGTTTCGGGGTCTCCATTCAGGTTCAACGTTGCACTGCCATCATGAAGACACAAATGCAGTCAAAATTGCAAGTGTCACAATTTTACGATGCTACATTTAGCCCCCACTTTAGCGGGAGTATAAGCGTACGCCCATACTTCTGGTAAAGTACAAGGAAACAACATTGAAAGACTTTCACCACGTCAAGGAGGCAAGATATACCAAGCCCCCAATGGACTAAGGATCTTACGACTTCGATTGACAAAGTAAAAGGGAAGATCACGAGGGAGAACCATGACTGTCAGTAGTAAGGTTCCCTCACTATGAGTCATGCAGGAATAATACCAAAAATTTTCAAGGCAAAGCTAAGTTCGCCAAGAAATTTTTAAGAATCTTGAAGAGATATGAACGGAGTGTATGCCCCCTACGTTAAAGCGATCACACACGCCTCATCGGGGGTGATTGCTTTAAGGTAGTGATACACATAAGAAATGAGAAGGGAAAGGAGCATGTTATCACAAAGATTTAGCCCCCAAGTGTGAGAAAAACCCAAGAATAATAGACACAAAACACAAAACACGAGGTGACTTCGCTTTCCTTGGGGTCAGTATGTTGTATGATAATTCATGTATATCATATGTATGTATGCATAATTGTTCTTCATTCCCTAATCAAGGAAGGTCACCTAGAAGGAGGGAACACATGTGTCTTTTGAGTCAACATGAGAGAGATCAAAAGATTTCTCAATGCTTTGCATCGTCCTCAAGTAGACAACACTAAGGACAACAAATAGAAGAATGAGAATAACACATAGAAGAAGTAACAAAAGAGATCAAGAGAGGAGGAGAGAGTCTGCTATGCTAATGAACTAGTCTAGCACGTCATCCACCCCCCGATCTTGCTGATCAATATTTCGGGAAGGCAGGAAACACGCTAGAGGAGGAACATCCAACACAGCAGATGGAGCTATCACAAGATCCAAACAAGGGCTATATTCATGTTCCAAGCCACGTTGTTCTTGTCTAGGAGCTAAGATAAGTGCTTTAGAAAATTCGTTAGATAAATGGTTATCAATATCAACATATTCATATTCACTATCAGAAGAAAGAGAAGTAACATTTTCATCATGAATAACATTTTCATCCATATCATCATCAAGATTTATAAAAATAGGATCTTTAACTCGCACAGGATCAAAACCATCATGCATCTTATGTTTAGGAGATTTTGGCTCAATTTTCGGCTGAGGCTCGAAAATGGAATAATACTAGCTGAAGGTGTTTTTGGGGATTGCAAAGTTTGGGAAACAGCTGCATAAGCTCTAAGACAACGCTTTCGTCGGTGTTCACGCGCAGAACGATTTCATCTAGTCTTAGTAGGAAGTTGAGAAGATTGAGGAGGAGGAATGTTCTCATCCTTATCACTTGGGTGTTTAGGTTGTGGTCTCTTAGGTTGAATAATAGGAGAAGAGGAAGGTCTCTTCTCTCTATAAGAGGAAGGAGGAGGAATTGCTCCATATAAAGGAGGAATATCTGGTTTAGGAAGGAGGCCAAGTCCCTCATGATGAGGAGGTATAGGTCTACCTTTAGAAAGTTTATTAGTCATAGACATAGTCACATCCATAGGGATGGGTTGGGAATCTTCTTGAGGAAAGACATTAGTTTTATCTTTCAAAGGAAGAACTTCCTTCTCAAGAATGATAGGAATATCAAGTTTTGGTGTTCTAGGTTCACTTAGAGATAGGATCATATATTTTTTCCACTTTTGATAAGATTTGAAAAGATGATCACTTCACGGTGGAAGAGATTGAAATTGTTTAGGCCAAAAATAATCAATAGGAACGCTAGAAGTTCTTTCAGCTGGTTTAAAGAGACTATGATTGACAGTAACAACTTCACCATTATGGGGAAATTTCAAACACTTGTGAATAGGAGAAGCAATATCTTTCATGGAAGATAGCCAAGGATAGCCTAGCTTCACACGAAATTGTTCGGATGATGGAATAATAGCAAATCTCACATCAAGGGATTTGTTATGGACCTCAATAGGTAATGTAATAGAACCAATTGCAGGAGAAGAAAATGCATCAAATAGTTTCACAACCACATTTGTTTTGTCATAGATCACTTGATTCAATTGCAAAGTAAAAAGAAATTCTTCAGTAATGACATTAACCATGCAAGAAGGATCAATAAACACTCTACGGCAAGGTGTATTCTTGACTTTTGCAACTATATATAAAGGACCATCAGGTGCCCTGATAGTTTCACTGGAATCAAATGTGATGGAAGGTTCTTTAGGGATTTTTTGCTGCTCCACAAAGTTAATCACATTTGGAGTCATAGACACAAGACCATCAGGTGAGAAAGAGGAATCATTAGTCTCAATCACATTAGAGGTATGAGAAGATAATGGATCAGTAAAAATCTTAAGATTTTGGTTAGGAAGAGCTATAGATGTGTTGCCTTTATCATTCACACCTGAAACAGAGATAGTATTATTATCAATCAAATATTGAATTTTACCCTTTAAAGCAAAACATTTTTTAGTATCATGCCCAGGTTGACGATGAAATTGACAAAAAGATTTGTTATCAAAATAGGGTGAATTAATCTTTGCAGGATCTATTTGCTTTATAGGAGGGAGGGTAAGCACATTTTGTTCCAATAACTTATTCATAATACTATGCAATGATTCATTCAAAGGAGTAAACTCTCTTTCTTTCTTGAAAAACTTAGAAATAGGAGGCACACCTGATGCTGCATTCACATTGTTGTTGGTGATGTTTTCATTGAACTTAATGAACTCTCTATTCGGTTTAAACTTCCCAAATGGTTGTTGACTACTATCACCCTTATCACTCGGAGCCATAGGATTTGCTTGTTCCATTTGACTCACAGTCAGTTGATAATTGTGAAGAGTTGCACACAACTGTTGGAAAGAAGTAAACTCAGAAAACATAAGTTTTTCTCTAATATCTTTTTGTAAATTAGAAATAAAAATTCATTGAATATCATTGTCAGGTACTGGAAAAGAAATTTGAGCACATAAATGCTTATATCTACCAATGAAATCAGTCACTTTTTCTTTAACACCTTGTTTACAATGCATTAAATCAATCAAAGTAACTTTAGGACCTATATTGTTTTGAAATTGTTGAATAAAAGCGTTTGCAAGTTGTTGGAAAGAAGTAATAGAATAGGAAGGCAACGAGCAATACCATTGTAGAGCCTTATCTCTTAATGTTCTAGAAAACAGTTTTGCAAGCAACCTTTGGTCATGACCAAAATCGGTACGTATTGTTTGAAAGGTCTTAACATGTGTTAGAGGATCACCTTTACCATTATAAAGCTCCGACTGCGGGATTTCAACATGCTTAGGGGGGATATCTCGAACAATGTCAAGAGAAAGTGGGCTTAGAACATCAAATGTGGGCACACTAAACTTAGATTGATTCATAGAGGCAATTTGTTGCTATAAAGAAGAGACAGTTTGTGCAAGATTGTTAATGGTCACTTCAGTCGAAGAGTTCATATTAGACATGTTAGATTGTGATGGAGGTATTATGTTATTGAAAGAAGGTATTGATTGAGAGTAAGGTGGCAGGACACTATGATAGTTAGTCATAGGAGATGATTGGAAAGAAGGAACACTACAAGGAGGAATGGAATGGTTAAATGAATTGCCCCCTTGCGTCATGTTCATTTGTGGAGATGTAATAGGGACACTCATTGAAGGAATGAATGAAGAAGTCAGATTGAATGAAGGAAGATGGTTGATTGAAGAAGAAGGATTGCCCCCATGACTGGTGATCATAGGTGGAATGTTTTGTATTGAAGTAGTCATTATGTTTGATGTAAAAGTAGGTATACTAGCAATAGAAGTTGTCAAAGGGGTAGAATGATTGACTTGAGTAGGAGGTTGTGTATAACCTAAAGTTTCGGCACAACTCTTCATAGGCATCACATTCGAATCCATGATGTGTGCAATACTACGTAAAATATCAATTCCATTCTTATCACTTTGAACCATACGTTTTAGACCCTCAATTAATGAAAGAGCTTGACTATCGGGGTATTCTTGAGACATCCATTGCTGAAAATCATCAAATTGGTTATCCAATTTCGAAAGTTGTTCTACAGAAACCTCATGGAGAGCTTCTTCATCATTAAGAGGATTAGAGGAATTACCCATGTCCTTGTTAAAAAGGCCATTCAAATTAGGTTCCATCCCCTCGGTAATTAAACCTTGGAAAGACTTAATTCTAAGGCTTCGTCTAACGAGAATAGTGTAAGTAGGGCTTATTGTTGTAAAACTCATGCACTAGAGAGAGAGAGAGAAGATTTTGAATTTTGAAAATAAAGTTGGCGAAATTGAACAATGAGATAATGATTATCCAATTTGAACTTTGTGAAAGAAGAGGGAAACACAACTTCCAAGAAAGGTAGGCACAATTGAAAATTAGGGCCAAGGGGGTAGCACTTAATTTTAATTGTTATCTAGAAAATTGAAATCTTGAATTTTGAATATATTTTCGAATTTAGAGGTAGAAAATTTCAATAAAATCAGCCAATCTCCTAGATTTAAGCTGTTAAATGCAATCATGACAATCTCCCGAAGTTTCAGAAAAAATGTCGGGGACCGTGGCGAACGGAGTGCACACGGTCCTCGCAACTTTTTTCGAAATTTTCAGTGATGAAAGTTATGATGATTTTAAAGCTAATCTGAAAAAATTGAGTGATTTTACGATCTGTAGATAGGCCAAATTAAAGTTGCAATCTCAAAATTGAACCCTACCAAGATTGTTGAAGAGTGCAAAATTTGAATTTTGAAAAAAGAGAGGGAAACTGAAATTTTGAATTTTATGATTTTAGAGGGAATACTAAAAGCAATGCAAGCTTTGAAATTTAAAAGTTGACTCAATTTCACGCAAAATTCAATTTTGAAAGCAGAAATCAAAGTTGTTGCAATTAAACACTTAATTTCAAAAGTCACAAATTGCAAAAAATTTGAATAAAGCACTGAAACTTCGAATGAATGCCAACACACTTTTCAGATTCAGGATAGTAAGAAATACAATTTTAACACAAAATTTCAATTTCAACAATTTTTGAATGATTATAAGCCTTTATCCAAGCAATGACTAGACCAACTTTGACTTTAATTTTGAAAGTGTTAGAATTGATGAAATAAGCCAAGATTCTAGATTCTAGCAGAAAAATATAGTAAGATCTAGCTCTCGAAATTTTAGAAAAAATGTCGGGGACGATGGCGCTCGGGGTGCACACGGTCCTCGCAACTTTTTTCAAAATTTTCAAGGATGAGAGATATTATGATTTTGTTGCGGAATCCAAAATTACAGCCGATTTGGAGGTGTTTTGATAAGTGAAATCATCGGTCAAAGGTTGAATCAAGAGGGTTTTAAAAATTAGGGTTTTGACACTTAACCACTTAATTTTTAGAATTAAAGCACAAATATGAATTGACAATTTGCAATAGAAGGGTAGATCTGAAACAAGCATTAACAATTTTCACAAGCTCAATTACTAAAAAGAAAATTTAGGGTTTTTATGCAATTAACCTCTAAAATTTGCAAAAGATCAAACATGGAAATGTAATTAAGGAAGCAAAATTTTTTCAGATCTAACCATGGATAATCAGAATTAGGATGTTCACGTCAGGTTCACCAAAATGTAAAGCGGAAAATCGAACCCTAGGTGTTCCCCCACTCCAAGGAGAGAGAAAGGAGGTCACTAGGATTGACAGTTTTCACTTAGGAGAGACTTTACATTCAAAAGAGGGGTTGACACTCACAAGATCCAATCCCACACAATGCAAAAATGAATTCTAAATGAGTTTCAAGGGTTGAGACAGCAAGGATACCCTCTTTTGTAAAGAATGTAGATAGAAGGATTGAACTAGGAGTGTATGTAAAAGTAAGAAAGATTTGCTTGTAGATAGAGATAGGGACACGGGATGAAGCTACGGACCTAAAATTAGCAATAAAATGTCGAGACGATGCTGTCCTGCAAGTTTGAGCGAAAGTTGACGGGACGATGGCGCCCGGAGTGCACACGGTCCTCCGAAAAATCCGCGAAACGAAGGGGGATCTGTTTGTCTCTGCACAAGGATTCCAGATCTTCAATTACAGCCACGTCCCTGCAACCTACAAACAAAAAAGAGAGGACGATTGGGGGGTTAGGGATTAGGGGTTTGCCTTCAGGTCAAACCCCGGTTTTTGGAATTAACCAAAAAATGAGAATGCTGTAAATGTAAGTGTTTGTAATGTAATCAAGTATTGATACCTTGTTGTAAGAATGTTTGTATTCTTACATGCGAAGGTGTAATGATGCTATATGTTGTATGTTGTAGGTGGTCTCCTCTTCAATGGTTGAATCCTTGTCTTGAATGCAACACCTAGCCTTGAATGGAGACCTAGAATGCTCAATTGCTTGAAGGAATACTTGAATGCTTGAATGTTTGAATGTTTGCCTATCGCTTTCGCCTCTTGCATACATATGTTTTTCCGCCCTTTTTCTGGGAGGGGAAATGTAGTTTATATACTTGTCAATTAGGGTTAGGAGACTGATTTTTCCGACCTTAGGCCGACCTAGGAGCATTATTTTCCAAATTGCAAACTTGAAGACCCGATGCCCAACAAGAGACTGGGCCCAAAATAGGGCCAGGGACCAGGGCGCTGGGCGCCGTGGTCCCACCTCCCAGGACAACAGGGTGCAAGGAGGATCAGGCCAAGGTGCAGAAAGATGCAGTTTTTGATGTCGTAAACAGGTTTCGGGGTCTCCATTCAGGTTCAATGTTGTGCCGCCATCGTGAAGACCCAAATGTAGTCGAAATTGCAAGTGTCACAATTTTACAACGCTACAATTTTATGTATTTAAACTATTTATATCTGTTACTTGTAAGATTTATGTAATATGTGAAATCATGTCTATTTTTTTCAAATTAATATTTATATATGTAAAAGGGTTGACTAAGTGATTCATAATTCAATTTGTGAACAGTTAAATTTTATGTAATATAAAAGAATTTTATTATTCATAATTTTTTATCTTTAAGAATTTTTCCAAATAAAATATCATATAATGAATTCTCTTTCCATTAATTATATAATTTATATAAGAGCAGATTTACACTGCTCGTTTTAATTAGATTTAGCATATTTTTCTTCTCTATAATAACAAAATAATATATATTTTTTCAAATATAAAGGAATCATATTATGTATTATTAATTAAATTAATATAATCTGATTATAAATTAAATAACAAGATTATAGAGTTCTCATATTAAATATTCAAATTGGAACCTCAAAAAATAATATATAAATTGTAAAGAAATCTTAACTAGTTAAAATATTTTTTATTAGACCTTCTAACCTTAAAACTCTAGCGGGCGGAGGGATTCCTCACGTTGTTTCTGAGCTTCGTTTCCTTATGGTAGCTCTCTATCTAGGTGGCCTACAGGCGGTGGTACCTCTTCGACTCTTGGCAGTTCCGGTTGGCCTGCAGGTGGTGGTACCTCTTTGGCTCCTGGTGGTTCCGAATGGCCTAATTCTAGCTAGCCCAGCTCTTCCAAGGTGGTTCCTCGGCTGGCTCTGGCAATCTCTCCTTATTGAAAGGATAATGACGATACTATAGAGGCTGATGAGGAGGGGTGGGACCTCCCCGATCCCCCTCCCGACCCTGCTGATGTATGGGATTAAAAAGATGATTTAGATCCCGCGCCTCCTTCCTCTTCTACTACTCTAGCGGCTTAGGATTTTTTTTTATGTTTATGGCATTTTAGTTGACTTGTTGTTTCCCGGCTGGGCCAGTGTGGCTCTTGAGGAGTGATCTCTTACTCACTTTTTTTTGTGAATAGTGTATACTTTATACTTTTTTAATGGAATGTTTGTTAATAAAAAATAAATAAATAAATAAATAAGTAAATAATTTTTGTTAACATACAAACATATTTTATAACTATAAAATCTAAAAATCCAAAACACCAATGTTATTATGTTTCTTTTCACTAATTTTATAAGATAAAACTTTATTAGTGCTGGTTGTTAGGCTAGTACTATTGCAATCGGTTGCACCCAATTTTCATTCACTCTTAACTTGTTATCATTCAATTTATTTTCCACCAATTATATCATTAAGATGCATGATTTTAAGTTTTCAAATTACTGAAATTGTTTTTCTTCAAATTGAATTGGCTCAAATAATTTTTCGTGGATCACTTTATACATGAATTTGTTAGGCATATTTTTTAGGTACATTAAAATAATATTTAGTATGTTTAATTTTATTTTCAAAAGATTTAGAATATATATCTAAATCTTAAAATCTTTTTAAGTTTTATTTTTGTTATCCTCATGCAATTTGATAATAAATCTAAACTTTTTTTATTTGATATATGTTACAAGGTAACTGCCATGACAAATAAATTTTGCCTTATTAATGAAACTAGGTGAAAATATTTTGATGCTAATTAATATATTATTAATTAATTGTGAAAATCTTGATACTTACCATAGGTAACTGCCATGACAAGTGAATGAAGGACTAATATAAATTGAATAATAAAAAATATATTTTTGTACCATTGTTGATATTCCATTATTAAATAATATTCAACTAAGATTATACATATTTATAGATAAATATTTAAGATTAAATGACTAATTCAGAAAATACAAATATTACCAAATACATTTATTATAATTATAGTTAGATTTAATTATAGTTAGGGTTCCCAAAAACTCAGTTGACTGAGCCAATGACCTTGAATTATTTGCTTATGAAACGCCTGTTGAAGCATCCATTGAAATCCAAATTGAGAGCCACTTAGAATATAGCATTGCACCTAGCAAATGCATTTGCTTGAAATTTTCTATTTAGCCTTTTCAACAAATCTATTTTGTAGATATCATACAATCATTGCAGTTTAGTAAACATCATTCCTTTGACTGTTTCTATGGGGTATGAATGGAGATGGATAGCGATGGAGCCTACTACATTTTCCCTTGCTCTCTCTGACACTGTCATTCCTATTTATTTTTCAACACTTGAGAGACTACAATAAACTTGCAGAAAATAAAGGGGGGAATTGCAATTGTTCTTTTCATAGTACTTATATTTTCCATGAATCAATAACTAGAATAAACTAAGTTTGAACAGTCATAGGTAAATGGCACACAATAATGCAGCATTGGTATGGATGAAAGGGTATAGATTCACACCTCAAATTCTTGTTTCGATGTGCAATCTTTTATCCCTAACTTTATTGGTTTTAGTTGTTTGAAATTTATCATCCTTTGTAATATACTATAATGTAGTGCATTTTTTCTCAAATTGAATGACAAGGCATTGGAATGAAACAAAAAATCACTTCATTCATTATACCCACTGTATAAGAGAGACTTTGTCCATGTATAACATTAGACAACCGGATTAAATCAGTTCCATTAGGAAAACCAATAAATGGGAATTTCATATTTAATTGACACCATTACATCAATTAAAAAATATTGCAAGATATATTTGTTGAAGTACATACATATCGTATGTTTTTTGCCTCCTATGTACAGTTGTTGCCTCCTACGTACTGAGTTAACTTGTATGGTAGTTGCCAATGTTGACCTGTACGATGGTTCCAATGGCATACGGTGTGAATGGTGTAGGATGACCACGGTGTAGCATCCATCGTATGGTGGTGTTCGTACATAGTTTGATGACTTTCGGATGGCCGAGTGACAAGGCTAAGTTAGTTGACCATTTGTGAAGTGATGGTTGCAGTATCAGACTCGATAACAAATTGTGGGTGTATAAATTATCACAGGATTCATTAGGAATGTGTGATAAAAATTTGGGTTGATTGTAGCACAATCTGAGCCTGTGCAAAAAGTCTTTTGTCAATTGTATGTAATAGTTTATTGTAATACAAAGGAGATGCTCGACTTTTTCGTGTGTAGGTTTTTTCTCGAAGGGTTTCCCATGATAAAAATATTCGTGTTTATGTGTATGGTCTTTATATTTGCTCTATTCTTCTGCATAAGTCATCTTAAGATTCTGCAATTTAGGAAGTAGAAAGATATTGTTGCTTACATCCTCTGCGAATTGGCATTAGGAGAACGTTTTTGCACCGTAGGTTTCCTTACAAGTGGTATCAAAGTCTGGCCAGTTGTTGTTATCCTTGTTGGGTAGGGTTGGTTTTTTGTGTCAATTTGTTTTCAGTGGGAGTTTGTGAAGTGGTCATCGGTTGTGTTTGGAATTTGAGATGGATGGTACATCAGGGAGAATAGGCATTGAAAATTTTAATGGAACAAACTTTGAGTTGTGGAAACTTAAAGTTGAAGACATGTTGGTTGACTGAGATCTATGGATCACTGTGTCTGGCAACAAGCCTCCAAGCATGAAGCATGAGGATTGGGATCTAGCAAATCAAAAGGCCAGAGGACTGATAAGATTGAGCCTTGTAGATTATGTTCTATTGAATGTTCATGAAGAGAAAATAGCACATTCTTTGTGGAAGAAGTTGGGAGACATTTATCAGGGCAAATCCCTGGTAAACAAGCTCTTCCTGAGAAAGAAGTTGTACTCTCTGAAGATGGATGGAGGAACGTCTATGGTAGATCATCTAAACACGTTCAATATGGTGATTGCACAGTTAACTTCTATTGGTGTGTCCATTAGTGAAGAGGAGAATTGTATGTTATTACTGAGTTCTTTGCCTGATTCGTGGGATCACCTTGTGATGGCCATCGGAAGTACTACTACCAAATTTAAAATGGATGAAGTAGTTGTTGCACTTCTGTCAGAGGAGAGGTGAAGGAAATTCTCTGAGGCAGGTAAAGAGACTCTCATTGTCCGCAAAATATCCAAGGACAAAAAGAAGAAGAAGGACACGAAGTCAAAGTCATAGGAGAGATCCGCTACTCTTGGAAAGAAGTCCAAGACAAAGTGTTGTAATTGTGGGTAGAAAGGTCATATCTGGAAGGATTGCAAAGAGGAGAAAAATAAGAAGAAGAAATGTATTTCTGACACTGAATCTTCTCAGAGTGATGTTGATGCCTTTGTAGTAGCCTTGGTAGTGCCTGCATCCGATGATGTATGGCTGGTCGATTCAGGAGAATAATTCCACATGACATCTCATAAAGAGTGGTTCTTAAAGTATGAGTCGTCCGATGCAGGAAAGGTGTTTTTGGCAAGTGATTTTACATTGGAGATCGTTGGAAGGGGAAGAGTCAAAATTCAGTTCCCCGATGGTAGAGTAAAGGGAATTGATGGTGTACTTCATATACCTGGTTTGGCTCAGAACTTACTCTCGGTCAGCAAACTGAATGATGCTGAAGTTCATGTAAATTTTGTGCATGATGGTTGTAAGATGACTAGGGGTTCTATTATTTTATCTAGGGTTAAATGCATTGGAATAATGTATAGGTTAGATGCCAAACCCATGTGTTGTAATAGTGTCTCGGTAAAGTCCAATCAAGTTTCTATGGCAACACATGATGTGAACTCAATGGAAGTTAAACTTCCAATAGAGAAAACAATGCTCTGGCATTATAGACTTGGCCATATTGGCGAGAAAGTTTAAAAATCTTGAAGAATAAAAACCTGGTTGAGGGGCTGATTGACTGTAATCTTGAGTTTGATTTCTACGAACATTGCATATATGGAAAGCAAAGCCATGTTCAGTTTTATTCTAGTTTTCAAAAGTCTCATGGTTTGCTGGACTATGTTCACTCTGATGTATTTGGTCCTGTGGATGTTCCTTCTTTGTCTAAATCAAGCTATTATGTGTCGTTTATAGATGATTATTCAAGAAGAGCATTTGTTTATTTTTTGAAGAGTAAATCAGACGTGTTCAGTCGATTTAACGAATTTAAAAGCCTAGTTGAAAATTAGACTGGGAGAAAGATTAAATGTTTAAGAACAGATAACCGTGGTGATTTTTGCAATGCAGATTTTGATAAATTTTGTGTAGGTCATGGAATTAAAAGGCATAAGACTATGCCTTATACTCCGTGCCAGAATGGAGTAGCTGAAAGGTTAAATCAAACTTTGATGGAGAGAGCGAGAAGCATGTTGAGCAATTCTAGTTTGGAGCAGAAGTTCTAGGATGAAGAGGTGGCTACAACGTGTTACTTGCTGAACCATTCTCCTACTGTAGCACTAGTCGACAATATGCCTATGGAAGCATGGTCTGGTAAGAAGCCCTCATTGAGACATTTACGTGTCTTGAGCTATGAGGTGTATGCTCATGTACTTAATGTGAGAAGGTCAAAGATGGATAACAAAGCAGTGAAATGCATCTTCATTGGTTAAGACATTGGTGTGAAGGGATCAACTTGTGGAACCCTCTCACTGAAAAGGTGTTGTACAGCAGGAACATTATCTTCCATGAGATGAAACCTATGTATACAGATCAACAACCAGGAAAAATAGAAAAAAGGAAAATAAGTAGTTGAAATCCCTTTCGCTTCTAAAAGGGAGATTTTACAAACCTCAAATGTGTCTGAGACTGAGGATCCAAATATGCCTGAGGATGCGAAGAGCTCGAGTAGTTCTACAAGTTCAGAAGAACATGACCATGAACCTCATATCGAACCTTGTGAAGTCTTACCATAGGAATTAAGGAGATCCACAGGGGAGAGACGATACCCTGATAGGCACGACTATTCACCATTAAGGTTTTATTACTCAATGTTGAATGTTAATTGTGCCTATGCTTTTCTTACTGATGTTGATGATCCTAGGACTGTGAATAAAGCAATTAATATGCCAGATTCAAATTCTTGGTTGGAAGCCATGAAGGATGAAATGAAGTCACTGGAGAAAAATGGAACTATGGATTGCTACCCTTGCCTAAAGGTAGAAAGCCTCTGGGCTATAAGTGGGTATTTAAGAAGAAGTATGGTCCAAATGGAAGCATTGACAAGTACAAGGCAAGACTGGTTGCAAAGGGGGATTCTCCAAAAGAAGGGATTGACTATGGAGAAATATTTTCTACTGTAGCTAAGCTAACATCCATTAGGTTTCTGTTGTCACTTGCAACAACACATGACGTTGAAATTGAGCAGATGGATGTGAAGACAATGTTTCTACATGGTGATCTTGAAGAGGAAATATATATGTCCCCTCCAGAGTATTTTGTGGAGAAAGGTAAAGAACACTTGGTTTGTAAGCTTAAGAAGTCTCTTTATGGTTTGAAACAATCATCGAGAACGTGGTATCGGAAGTACGATTCATATATCTTATCTTTGGGTTTTATGAGGTCTAAATCAGATCATTGCATGTAGTATAAAATTGAAGATGATCAGATACTTATTATTGCACTATATGTAGATGATATGTTGTTTATAGGCAATAATAAGGGAATGATCTCAGATTTAAAATCTTAGTTATCCTTGAAATTTGAGATAAAATATTTGGGGGCAGATAAATTTATTTTGGGGATGGAAATCAGGAGAGACATGGAAACTTTGGCTCAACCAAAGAAAATATATTACCAATATTCTTGAGCAGTTCAATATGACTGATTGCAAGAAGCAAGTAGTTCCAGTTTTATAGGGAATGAAGTTGTCAGTTAATGACAAACCAAAGTCTCCGAATGAGGTTGAAGACATGATGCAGGTACCTTATGCAATTGTTGTTGGTAGCCTCATGTACACAATGGTCAATACAAGACCAGACATTGCCCAAGCAGTGGGAGTGTTGAGTCGGTTTATGGCAAATACGGGCAAGCTGCATTGGGATGTCGTGAAAAGAGTGCTTAATAATTGAAGGGTATGACACAGTATGCTTTGTGCTATAAAGGTAACTCAGCTAGATCAAGTAGATTAGTTAGCATTCAAGGTTATGTGGATGCTAATTGGGTAGGAGATGTTGACAGAAGAAGGTCCACCAGTGGATATGTATTCATGGTGAATGGTGGTGCCATCAGTTGGATGAGAAAACAATAGAGTGTAGCCGCATTATCTACAACTGAAGCAGGGTACATGGCATCTACTCATGCATGTCGAGAAGTTGTTTGGATTAAGTGCTTGTGTTCAAATGTTGGTTTTGATGCAGGGCAAATCACTATCTTATGTGACAACCAGAGTGCAATTTGTTTGGAGAAGAATCCTACTTACCATGCCAGAACAAAACACATTGATGTGCAATATCACTTTGTACATGACATGGTTGAAGATAGAAAGGTGAAGCTAGAAAAGGTTGGCACTGAGGAGAATGTTGCAGATGCATTTACAAAGACGTAAGCACAATTAAGTTTAAATGGTGCACAAGCTCCATGGGGCTTAAATCCCCTGACTTTTATTTGTCTTGTTGAGTAACTCTGTGGATATTAGTACGTACCTCAGCAAGTGGGAGATTGTTGAAGTACGTACGGACCCATACGTATCATACGGTTGTTGCCTCCTATGTACAGTTTTTGCCTCGTACATAATGAGTTAAACCGTACGGTAGTTGCCAATGTTGACCCGTACGAAGGTTCCAATGACATACGGTGTGAATGGCATATGACGACTGTGGTGTAGCATCCATCGTATGGTGGTGTCCATACATAGTTTGATGACCGTTGGATGGATGAGTGACAAGGATAAGTTAGTTGACCATTTGTGAAGTGACAGTTGCAGTATCAGATTCCATAACGAATTACGGGTGTATAAATTGCTGCAGGATTCATTAGGAATGTGTGATAGAAATTCGGTTAATTGTAGCACAATCTGAGCCTGTGCAAAAAGTCTGTTGTCAATTGTATGTAATAGTTTATTGTAATACAAAGGAGACACTCAAATTTTTGGTGTGTGGGTTTTTTCTCGAAAGGGTTTCCCACAATAAAAATCTTCATGTTTATGTGTATGGTCTTTATATGTGCTCTATTCTTCTGCTTAAGTTATCTTAAGATTCTACAATTTAGGAAGTAGAAAGATATTGTTGCTTATATGATTTGCGAATTGGCATTAGGAGAGCGTTTCCGCACCGTAGATTTCCTTACAATATTGGCACGAGGATAAAATAGGTGATTATTTTCCCTTAAGTGCTTACATTTATGCATACTTGACTTTTTGAGAAGAGAAAATAGTAATACTAAAAGCCATCTGGTGTTTAGATAGTGAGGAGAATGGGCATTCTTGTTGCAATCATAGAGAGCAGATAATCCATAACCACCCCTCAAAGTTACTATGGATCTAAAGCTCTCCATATGCAATCTCTTGACAACATCCACCAATAGATTTATCCTCCTTTCAATGAACTCAATTTCACTTCAGTATTTTGCTTTGTGCAGCACATGTCATTTATTTTTTCTATGTAAGGATTTTTTATTCCTTGTAATTTATAATACTTTATAGTGTCCTTTTTGTTTCACTGTTATTATTTAGATTTCTTCTACTTAATTGGTATCTTGACAAATTAGTGGGAAAAAATCCTCTTCAAATTTCATTCAAGTTCTTAAAGATATCCAAGGCTTTTAATATTACATTTTTTTTCAAAGGATATTGGAGACATGATGTCCACTTGCCATATCTTGCCAATTTCTTGTCTCTTCTACACAAAAGTAATATGTATTATAATAATATATATCTTAGCTTAAAATGAAAAAAAAACCCAATATGTTTTAGTTTGTTAGAAAGAACCTTCATCTTGGTGCTATCCTACATTGGAATAGATAAAAATGAAAAGTTGAATAAAAGATATGGAAGGTGGATGTTGGTTTTGGACAAAAATAAATAAAAGAGAAGAAAACAATTGTCTGACTAAAATTCGTGCTCCATCTTATAATGAGGCAATTTATATCTTTATTTTAATCTAACTGGATTGGCATATCTAAATGTTGAAGTAAAATCCTAACTGATTAACTCATCCTAGAAATTATTTCATAACTTAATGCTTTCAGTTTGTTCCAATTCTTATCATTTTAAGTTGATGATGGTATTGTTTTTATGCTTCACAAGTACAACAATGTAATCAACTTATACAAATCTTTTTTTCCATAGCATTTATACATTGCATATATCAATAACTTAATAAAAAGAAAACCCAAGAGATCCAATCTAAGTAACTTCCATCACATATGAGTGGTATAATGTGTAGATTTAACATGGTTTTTCTCCTTTTTGAGCAATTTGATTTACCATATCCATTTACTTATTTAGTTATTGATAAGAAAAAACCAAATAAAAAAAAAACTGCAAGTCACTTATAGATCTACCAATCATACAAATTGTTGTTTCCAAGAACAAGCTAGACCTAAAAGACAAAATAAGGAATAAATAATTTTTGATGTATTATCACTAAGTTTTGAATAATAATTAAGTTTACTTAATGTTAAAATGATATAGTGTATATGTCCCTATTCCTTCAAATAACATTATCCTTAGATCGTTCATCAAAGCATGAAGAAGTGGATTTTTATTATATATAACAAGCATATACTACACACACATCATTGTAATTAATACAATAAAAATTCCATCATTTTTTTAAAGAAATTGGTATTACAAATAATCATTACACTCTTTAGTTACAATTGTGCAAATACCCTTTGGGGATAAACATTGGTGTACAAAATTGATATCTACAACATAATATTTCTTAAAATAAAATAAATTGGAATTTGTGAAATTAAAGGATATCAACAGTTCCATCTAAGTTCAGTGATATGATATACTATTTATTGTTTACGTAAATTTATAAAATTAATAGCTTTACTAAGCCTCTCTTTTATTACTACATTTATATTTACTAGTTTGATTGAATTCCTCGATTACCTATTCATTCATTATAATTAATTCAACATAAATTATTAATCTCTTCTATTTGCTAATTGTTTGCAAAAAAACATATTCAATTACTATTACAAATCTACATGACAAGTACTCGCCACCACGTGGCACTTGTTTCATTATTTTCTTCAACCCCAAATCATGTTTTAAATATAATAATAATAGATATTATCATCAATCCGATTGTTAGTGCCACTTATCTCATGTATTCCAACCTATATGGGTCTAAATTCAACTTGAATATCTAAAATTGCTCTTTGACATCTATTTAACAAAATTCTTCTCTACTAAAGTTTTAACGTCTTCTCATTTATAATGACATATTAATAACACAAATTATTTTTAATTTTAAAAATTAAAAATATAATTAAAAAATTTAGTACAAAATTATTGATTTTTTTAAAGGGGTGATTAAAAAATTAATGGGAGATTATAAAATTGTTGGTCTATTAAAAGGGTGGCTTCAATTTGAAAGTGTCAATGAGAATGCCAAATAAATAATTCAATGTTTTCCTTTCAATTTTAATTACAAAATTCATTTATTTAAGAACATGATGCATTTGAATTGAGATCACCATAAAAACTCGTATGTCTGACCACCATAACTTTTTAAAAATATAAAAAATTCATTTGTCTGACCACCATAACTTGGTCAAAACTTTATGAAATTCAAATTTAGTATTTTTAATCCTATAGTATACGAAGCATAGAATGTGACACATGTTGCAAATTCAAAAAATGTGATACCATTTGAAAGTTATAGATATTTTTCAATCGACCTATGAATCAGAACTTTATTTAGAATATCACCACTTTTTGGCCCCTCATGATCCTGCACATACCCAAACATGTGTTCATTGCTATGAATATAATTATTAGTTTTCATAAAATGATAAATATGAAATATTTTAGCCTTTCATGTCCCCTAAGAATCCAAACCATTCCAAAGAGCATGGAGAAATGTGAAAAATTTTCAAGGATTGCAAGATTAATGACACCTCATCCTAACATATTCATTTTAGCTCACAAATTCCAAACATTAGGGTGCAATAGGAAAATGTGGATGTGAAAGAATATGAAAATAATGAAAAAAACTTTCTTTAAGCACCAATAGATTGCAAAAAAAATAAAATTAAAAATGTATGTTTACCTAGAGCACAATGATTAATGGAATCGAAAAAAGTTAGTAAAATTTAATTTTGATCTTAAAAATTTAAAGGTAAAGTGTACTCTTACACACACAAAATGACTCAAGATAATGACTTATAACTTGAATAAAATACAAATAATGAATTTTTAATCATAGAAGACATGATAAATTTATTCTATACCAAAAAAGGAGTGCAAATTTTAGTAAAGTGTATGCAACTATTTGAGAGTGTATAAATATAAAGATAGTTGAAGGGTGGGTTTAAGTCATATTTTACACAAGATTACACCCCTTATCAACAAGAAATTGTATTAAGACATTCTCTCTAAATGAACATCAAATTTATTAAAATAGACATTCAAACATACAAATTTCACCACTCTAAATATATGTAATTTTTATTATCTTTAAATGATTCATATTTTAAACTAATGTTAAAAATGATTTTGTGATAGCTTTTAAATGTGGTCTTATAACTAAAAAAGTAAACAAGTCCCACATAGTGGCAAGTACTTGCTTTTATAGTATTGTACTAAAAATATTTGTTTTAATTCTTAATTATTATAATTTTCATTTATTGTTATTTTAAAATTATATTATTTTAATTATATTTTTATAAAATTAACTATAACTCGAAATTTCATAAAATAATATTAATAATTATAATAATTATAAACATTATAATGAAATATATACATTTTTCTTAAAAGTATAATCCTAATTTAATTATAAAATCTATATAATTATAATTATAATAATAAAATTAATCTTGAACTTAATTATTAATTATTAGCGTAAAATTATATATTATTTTAATTATATTTATGTGATATTAATTATAATTGATCTTAATAAAATAAATATTAATAATTATAAAATTTTATTATATATATTAAAATGATTAAATTGAAAATCATAATTCAAAAATGTATTAATAATAAAAATAGAATGATGTAAAAAAAACTACACAAAATTATAATTATAAAAGAAACATACTTGAGTTTATTTTTTTATTTTTATTTTTGCGCGGTAATAAGATTTTATTTTATTCAATTTCTAAAACAAAGCACATCATCATTTTAAAGATAAACTTTCAGTCATCCAAAAAACCACCCAAAACCATCCGTCCATGCTTAATAATCTAGCAAGCAAACCACCCTACCCATATCCCTTTACAACTTTGTCAAGCTTCAAAAAATTGCTTAGAGAAACAGTTTACAGTTTTTTGAAAACTGAGAAAAGCACACCACCACCCTACTCTATCCGATTATAACTAAAACTAATAAATAAATAGGGCTAAACCCCCAAGATGCAAGACAAAACAGACAAAAAATTATAAAAATCCATTACAGAGCAAGAAAATTCATTCACTGGCACCATGCGAGCTCCTCGGGTCCACTCCTACCATCTGCTCATCCAGTTCTTTTCTCTTCCGTGGTCGTAGCTCTCTGCACCCCGAACTCTCCTCTTTTTCCTTAGCCTACTCAATCAACGCTTCCACACCCATCAAATGCATAAATACTTTCAGAGCCTCCCCATTTGTGCCTGGCCTCCTCTCTACAACGAGCTTTGAATTGCCCTTTGGTCAACGTATGAATGGAATGCAATTCTCAAAAACCTCATGCTCTTCATTTTCAATTCCTTCACAAACATCAATTCCTACACCCGATATCACACACTCAAAAATTTAATCCATTCCATCCAGATAATCTTTATGTAGAATTGACTCCATTACCCACTTCACCGTTTCCACCGGCTCACCCAAATCCAGTCCCCATGCCATGATTAATGAATAAACATCCATGTTTGTTTGGTACATGTGTCTCAAATCACCAAATGCCAAGTACCCAAGATCAACTGCACACATCTTACCAGTCTATCATCTTTAAAAAGAAACATTCCCTTCAATCTCCTTTTGATCACATCACTAAAGAAATGACACAATTGCTTTTTGGTCTTCAGAGTAAAGTTCGCCTCCATAATTTCTCTGCTACAATAGTGCCGCCAACCTAAACCACACTTACTCAAAATCTTCTTCAACATGAAAAGGTTTGTTGAAGCACCGAGAAAAGAGGACATGCTATCTTTAAATAAAATTGTCACTACAAATTCGGCCATAAATGTAGAGTGTCCTCTTTACCCTGTCATCCTTCTTCACACCACTTCTCCGAACAAAACAATCATGTAATTCTATATCATTAAAGTTTTCTCATTTAATAATGCGAACTAACCTCTTAAACGATCATCAAACTCTTCTAAAGAAATGTGCCTAAAATGTTCAGTCCTTAGTTCACCAACCGCTTCAAATGTTAGAGCCCATTTCGATAAGGTGTCAACTTCCATATTCCTAGATCTAACATGGCTGATACAAAAATCTTTGAAAAATGACAATTCTTCCATTATTTTAGCAATTGGATTTCGGAGATGCCACGCATCGATTCTCTCCTTCATAATTGCCTGAATGAGTATTAGGGAGTCATCCTCTAAATGGATTTTCCTGGCTCTCAAACTCTTGCCAAATCTAATAGTCGTTAATGCTACTAAGGCTTCAGCTACTAAGGCTTGTTCCATCGTCTAACTTCTTCACTCCCAATGCCACCACATCCCCTTTCCAATCTCGAACAATGAAACCTGCTCTTGATAGCCCAGGGTTCCCTTTAGATGCTCCATCAAAATTAATTTTCCACCATCCCTCCTTTGGTTCTTTCCAGGCAACCTCAATTAGCTCTTTTAAATCTGAATTAATCTAGCCAAGCCCCTTAATGGGCCTTGAGTTTTTTTTTTTAATAGAAATATTTGTTGTCTAATTCTTGTAATGAAATAATTTAATTATTTATTTAAATGTTTATTTTATTTTATTTAAATAGTGCAAATCACATCCTTATAAAATAGATAATCAATTCTATTACCTTTTTACAAAAATTAAAAAATATTAAAATTTAATTATATCTATATTAAAAATCACTTCATTTACAAGATTATCAATAAAAAATGAAAAAAATTATTTATAATAAAAATTTAATTTTTAAATATAAAGAAATTTATAAAAAAGGCTATAAAATCTATCATTCCTATAATTTTGATCCAATCAATAAATACTTTTAGTTTAAAAACATTAATCACATTTTATAAAAATCAAATTTATTTTGAAAACAAAAATAATATTTTTTTGTTGCTGAAAAAAACAGGGATTAATTAGATAAGTGAATGCATTGCCTCTCCAAAAAGTAAGTCCTCGATCATACAAGTATTATAACAGAGCAGCTGTAATATGTAACAAGTTTTATTTATAGACTCCAGGGTGTTTTGTTGTATCCTTCTCCATACCTCTTCAGTTCAACTGAAAACGTTCTCATACCCAAAATGGGGACTGGGAAACGATCTACTCTCGACTTATTGTTAGAGATTCGCTTTCCCTTCTTGGCTGAATTCCAATGCCAAACGGCGGGACAGCTGGTTGATGATGCAGAGGTCTTTATATTCTCTTGCAGTAAGCGTTCCTTTCCACATTCTCTCTCACATTTTCCTTTCCTTTAGTCGCGTCATCTGAAAAAGAAGGGAAAGAGGAAGGAGATTTCATCTAGGAATTAATCCTGTTGGGTCATGGGTTCCTGCAATCTTCTCCATTGCATTCTGTTTTTCCTGCTCATATCTACAGCATCCAGGGTTTATGCGAACTTCAATGATGAAGTAGTCACTATATGGGGCGCTAAGAATGTTAAGCTATTGAACAATGGCCAGGAGATGCAGCTTTCTCTCACTAAGGAGAGTGGTATGTTTTATTTAATGCTTAACAACAGCATTTATTTGCATCTACCCATGACTAGAGTCTTCTGTTTTTTCATTATTATTTTTAGATTCAAGTTTCTTAGAATTTTTGTATAACGTTTTAGATCATATTCATGATCCATTATTAAGGTAATGGAGAGCTATAAGAGAAAATTTCTTCTCTTCTAACATTTTATTATCTTGATAGTGGATTATAGGGTGTGATCTGAAAAGTTGATGTGGAAATTCAAATACAATTGAATCCATAAATAATAGTAAACATGATGAATCTGAATTAAATAAAATGATAGAAACCTTCAATCTAATTATCTGATCGATCTTAGATGCAAATTGGAATTTGGTATACTGCAATATTCTTGGATCGGCTGCTGATGAATCTCTATACTAAACACATTATAAAGATGATGAGTTTGTTAATGATATCAAGTTTTCACAATCTATAACACTGTTCATTTTTATTTTTTATTTGATTGTGTTGAAGTTTTTGCATCAATATTTCAGATCACACTCCATGATCCATCATAAGAATAATTATCAAGTTTTCACAACCTACAATATTGTTCCTTTCTAGATCCAATTGTATTGGAGTTTTTGCATCAACATTTTTCAGATTACACTCCATAATCCATCATAAGGATAAAATATGAACTATGAATTAGAGGAGAAGATGGATTATAGAGTATGATCCAATACATTGATATAAAAATTTCAACATAATCAAATTCAGAAATAATAATGAACATGATTAATCTAGATGAGATTGAAATGGTCTGAAACCTTCTACCTAACTGATCTTAGATGCAAGATGGAATTTGATATACTGCAAACAAAATACTCTTATATATTAAAATCTGATGTTTGGTTTTGTTTTAGGCTCATTAATCCGATCAAAGCAAATACCCATATATTAAGGTCTGATGTTTGATTTTGTTTTAGGATCATTAATCCGATCAAAGCAAACGTTCTTGTTTGGTAGCTTTACTATGCTTATGAAGCTTGTTCAAGGAGACTCTGCGGGCACAATAGCTTCATTCTATGTAAGTGAGAGTAAGGAGCTGGTGATTTGTTTCATTATAAGTTAATGAGTGAATCTGATTATAGGATGCATAAATGTCCTTCTGTGAGGATGCAGCTTACCTCTCTGAATAATAATCATGATGAGATTGATATGGAATTCCTCGGAAATAGTTTGGGACAACCTTACATGTTGCACACCAACATCTTCATTCAAGGAGTGGGAAATCGGGAGCAGCAATTCTCACTATGGTTCGATCCCACAGCCGACTTTCACAATTACACCATCTTTTGGAATCCCTGGCAGATCCTGTACTTTCTTTGAATCTTAATCATCTATTTTCATTTTTGGTTTTGTTTAGATCAGTTGTTTTGAAAGATTAGTTTCTTTTGATCTTAGAAATTCTATTATAACTCAACCAATACACTTGAAGTTTTGATTTCTTAAGATGGTTCATGTGAAGTGGCACTGTATTCTTTTAGGACCCATCTAATAGTATGAGTTAAGATGAATCACTTAAACAAATTAATGCTTAGAATATGTTATTTAAGTAGGATCCACTTTTCTATAAGACCTATTTAGTAGTGTGGGCACTCTCTTCTATTAGAACCCATCTAATTGTATGAGTTAAGATGAATCACTCAAACAAGTCAACGCTTAGAACGTGTTGTTTAAGTAAGACCTATTTTTCTTTGTTTTCTGTAGGATCCATCTATTAGTGTGAGTTAAAATGAAGTAATGTAAGCAAATCAAAGCTTAAAGTCTGTACTTGTTTAAGTAGAACTTACAAATTATTGTGATTTAAGTCTAACTATCTAAATAAGTCAAAGTTTAGAATATGTTGTTTACGTCAAATCAGATATTTGATATTTAATAATAAGTAACGTAAATAACATGTTTCAGGTTTATGGTAGATGGAATACCAATTAGAGTGTATGGCAACCATGAAGAGGAGGGGGTGCCATACGTAAAGAAAGCCATGAAAGTGGATTCGAGCTTGTATAACGGAGAGACATGGGCCACACAAAGAGGTCGTATCAAGGTTGACTGGTCCCACGCACCATTTGTGGCTTTCTTATCCAATTTCAAGGCAGCAGCCTGCAAAAACAGCAGCCAAACTAATCAGTGTTCTTCAAGTAGTAATCCAAATTACTGGTGGAATCAGCCAGCTTTTCACAGCTTGAGTTTCGAACAACGACAATTGTTGAAATCGGTTCGCAAGAGCCATCTCAAATACGATTATTGCCAAGATAAGCATCTATTCAAAAATGATCGACCTGCTCCTGAATGTGCCTTCGAAATAATCTAAATATCAACTCCACTCCATTCGAAATAAGTGGAGGCATTTCATGGCCATGCTTGGCCGCTCAAAGGTCTCCAATTATGTTTTAGTTATTTATTTATATCAGTCTATTCCGAAAGGAAATATGCATTGGATCTTTTCAGTAAACACTACTATTGTGGATTCATTATGTTTTGGTATTTAAAAATAAATATGTTTTTGTATGTTCAAGCATATTGGTATATCTAAAGATTCTAAGTGTTAGAAGAGATTCAGCGTAGAAATATTTTGATTTGGAAGATTAAATGGAGTTATAATCTACATTAGATTTTACATCTAGATCACTTGTACATTTGCTTGATGTCTAGCATTGTGGCTCATGGTCTATGATAATTTTTTGAATGATGAAAATAATAAGACTTGTTTATTTTCTTATGAAGGTTTAATAATTATCACATATTAGAGTAACAATTCTTTGTATATCCCATAGATTTCCTATTCTTGACTATGGTAGTTTCTATGTTGAAAATGCATTGCATTAGGGGAGATGTCCATATTGGATGAGATAAGTGTTAGTTGCTTTGGAAATTGCTATGTACAATGTCATGAGAATGGGAATTTGTTATTTTTGACACAACTTAGCTCTTAGGCATTGAAGTTGGTTTGGGAAACCATGGGTTCCTACTTCTTAGTATTGAGCTTTATAAATATATGGAGTCCTAGCCCATTGTGTATGACAAGTTGAAGATTTTCAAAGAATCTTCTACTAGTGTGAAGACTCCTAAAGTATAGCTAAATGAGATTGTATTGTAACTGTTATTTTTGTTGATTAATACAATTGAACTGAGTGTTTGGAGTGTGGGTTTTTTCTTGAAAGGGTTTTCCCACATATATGTTGTGCTATGAGTTTACTTTGTGTTTAATACTTATTTATGTTTATTTGAATGTGCAACTAAATCTATAATTGTTAAAGGGTTAAAATGATTTTTTGTATTCACTCTCTTGTATAGATCACTGTAGGAAGGTATACTTTTTCACCTAGTTTCCTTTTACTTAATATCAAAGCCTAATCAATTTTGGTCTCAATTGTGAGGTTTGTTCGGTTTTTTGTATTGGTCTATGTTTAGTGGGAGTTTTGCAAAATTTATTTTATTGATGTCCTATTGCAGAAAAATATGGCAAGCAAATCTATTAGGATTTAGATGGAGAATGACAACTTTAAGTGAAGCATTAGTTGTATCTTTGGCAATGCGTGCATTTTAATATGTGTGGTTAATAGACTCCGAGGCATCTTTTCACATGACCTCACATAACAAATGTTTTTCAAAATATGAGGAATTTGATGGTGGAAAGGTGTATCTTGGTGATGATTCTCATCTAGAAATAATTAGTTGTGAAAGAGTCTAAATTAAATCCCTAATGGTAGAAATAAGGGTATTGATGGTGTGTTGCATATCTTGAATTTGGCACAAAAATTCCTTATAGTAAGTAAATTGAATCATACAAGTGTGTAGGTTTTCTCTTCTTCTAACAAGTTGAAGAAAAAAGTTTAGATTCTTCATTTTCACCGTCAGATAAAGAAATGAATAAATTTGTTGCATCTACTTATGCTTTCTAGGTACCTAAGGGTGCTCATTATTTAGAGATGAATATTCTCGGAAAGAAGTTGATCTTATGACACCAAAGACTCGATCATATTGGCGAGAAGGATCTCAAATTAGTCAAATCTAAGAGCCTTTTAGAAGGCTTTCAATATTGCAATCTTGATATTCGAATTCCATGAATATTGTATCTTTGGTAAACTAAACTATGAACAATTTTATTAAATTTCTCATAAGTCTTCTATAGTTTTGGACTACATCCATGCAAATGTGTTTTGTCCTGTAAATGTTCCTTCATTATTAAAATATGTATACTTTGTTTCTTTCCTACATGATTGTAGTAGAAGGACATTTGTTTATTTCCTTAGGAGTAAGGCTGAAGTCTTTAGTCAGTTTGAGGAGTTCATGTCCTTGGTTGAAAATTAGATTGATCTAGAAATATTAAATGTTTTAGGACTAACAATGATAATGCATTTTATTCTATAGAGTATAAATAGCACAAGATTGAAACACATAAGACAAATCCATACACCCGTCGACATAATGGATTTGTAAAGAGAATGAATAAGATGTTGTTGGAGAGGGCCAGGAGTATGGTGAGTCGTGTTGGACTTGAATAGAATTTTTAGGCTGAAGTTGTAACTACTACATATTATCTGATTAATAGATCTTTAACATTAACTTGTATTAATCAGACACCCATGGAGGCTCATGGTTTGGTGAAAAACCTTCACTGAGGCATCTCAAAGTATTTGGTTACAAGGCATATGCACATGTGCCAAGTGAGAAGATGTATAAGTTGGAAAATAAGGAGATTAAATGTATATCATTGGCTATGGTGTCGGTAAGAAAGGGTACAAGCTTTGTGTAATGCCCACTCTTGAGCAGACTCTTGTTTCATTTTGGATTGACCTTATCAAACCTTTATTTTGTGCGATGGATATGATTTGACTTATATGATGCATGGTCATTGATTATGACTACTTATGTTTTCAGTTGATAATTTTAATGATAAACATTGCACGACCTTATACTATTGATGTTACTAACTGTGCTCATGACTAGTTATGATTTCTAGATGGTTATTAATGGTATTTTGGTTATCATGTGCTTTGGTAGATTTCATGGATCATGCCTCATTTTGGAATGGATATACTAACCCTAGTTTGATTTACTTATGATGTGATATTTCATGATTTGTATGCTCACTTTATGGATATTGTTTGACTATCTTCGTGGGGGATCAATGCCACATCACTCATTGTGAGTAAGATGTGTCATTGCGATATCTCTCCACTTGCCTGTCTTGTATGTATTTATATACATGTGTGTGTGTGTGTGTGTGTGTGTGTGTCTGTGTGTGTCTGTGTGTGTGTGCGCATGTAAATTATATGCACATGCATCTTTATTGTGGATGCAGGTCCCTAGACATTCATTCTTCCTGGGCAACCGAGTTCGAGCTCCCCTGGCTTTACAGGTGTGAGAGTGTCTTTTCCCAATGGCAAATATGTGGTTTGGAGATGTCCTTGGTTCCCTACTCACACTCTAGGTCCAGCTTGTCATGAGACCTTGTCGTCAGTTTTGGCGAATTTCGCCATGTTGAGTTGGTTCTCATGAGTTGTGAGTATGTGGCATGGTGAGTTTGATTGTTTAGTTTATTTAATTTATTTAAATTGTGATTTATTGGCAATAGTAATAGATTAATTATTTAATCCATTTAATCACAATTTTTATTTAGTTATGGATTGATTATTTAATTTATTTAAATATTGGTGATAAATGATTTATTGTAATGTAGTGATTATTTAATAATAAATTATGACTTCTACTAGTGGTGGTGTTATTTTAATTTATTACGATTTAGCGAACTTTGTTTATTTAATTATTTCACTATTGAATTTAAACTAATGTTTAATTGAGATTTTATTTAATATTTAATGTTTTTAGTTGATTTAAATTATTGTATTTATTTAATTATTTCACTTTAATTACTTTATTTATTTAATGTTGATTTTAATTTTCATTTATCTATTATGGGTTGATTATTTTAATGTTTATATAATATTTTGATTTTTATGAGGATGAGAGCAATATATTTCTATTTTGATTTTTAATTTTAATTGGATTTTTGAAATCCCATAAAAGAAATGGGAAGAATAAGTTATTATATTATATAGTTGTAGAGATGAAATATTTCTATTGGCTAATTATACGGCTAGGGTTTTCCAATTTCTCTTTTTGGTTTTTATATGTTGTCGTGAATTTCATTTAATTTTTCTATGAGCATTTTTGGAGAATTTGGGGAATTTGTGGATTGAAGTTTTTGTGCAGGAAGGGTTTTGTGCTATAGCTGGAAGGAGTGGGTAAGATTCTTCACCAGACGCTCTCTTCCATAACACAGGAAAGAGGTTGGCCTCTTGTTTTTTCCTCTTTTTGTACGTTTATCAAATCTTATTGCTGCGTGTCTTCATTGTGTTTAAAATTGCTAGTGAATCCAGGGTAGAATGAGTAGTTTACTTCCTAAATGAGTTTTGCATAAGAATGAGGGTATGGAAACTGTATTGTTATGAAATCTAGATGTGATTAGTGAGAATACCATTTTTTGAAATTCATGTTTGAATTTATCAGACTTTCTCTATCAAGCCCTTCTTTATGATTTATGAAAGCTGCATAGAGAGTTATTAGATAAATAATAGACAATTGCAATGTGGTGTGGTGAGAGATAATGAGAGAACATGAGCTCTTTGATCAGTGATAGTCTCTCCTTATCGGAAGGATAATGCCGATACTGTAGAGGCTGATGACGAGGGGTGGGACCTCCCTGATCTTCCTCCCGACTCTGCTGATGTATGGGATTAAAAAGATGATTTAGATCCTTCGCCTCCTTCCTCTTCTACTACTTTAGCGGCTTAGGATTTTTTTTTTATGTTTATGGCATTTTAGTTGACTTGTTGTTTCCGAGTTGGGCCAGTGTGACTCTTGAAGTAATCTCTTCTTCACACTTTTTTTTTGTGAATAGTGTATACTTTATACTTTTTAAATGGAATGTCTGTTAATCAAAGATAAATAAATAAATAAATAAATAAATAAATAAGTAAATCATTTTTTTTAACATACAAACATATTTTATAACTATAAAATCTAAAAATCCAAAACACTTCTTCTCTGTCTTGCTTGATAACCTGGGCAACTCTGTCCTCATCACCTCCACTTCCCTCTCTAATCACCATCCTATCTCTGCTTGTATTAGATAAATTATAATTCCCCTGTGCTCAAAAAAGGCTCCAATCCTAAGTTTATCCTGAATACTAGCCTTCTTAAAGATGAAGACATTCTTGTTGCCATTCATATCATTAGACTCGTTAATAGGTATAACTTTCCCTCAATCTCCCATACTGATAGATGGAACATGAAGATTCTCACCTGGCAGAATCTGTTAAAAACCATTGGCCAAAAAAGAGCCAAAGACTATAGATTAACTGAAAAAAATCTCTCCCCTGACCTTCAGAGAGGTGAAAATGACATTCAAGCCAACCCCTCGGACTATAATCTCATCTCTCAAGTGCTTAATTCTAAGGAAGCCCTTAGACAACACTAATAGGTTACAACTAGAGGTGCCAAAATTAGATCTCGTGCTCACTGGCTTCAGTTTGGTGATCGTGGTTCTAAGTTTTTCTTTAACCTCATAAAGCATAAATAGTCCAATGAAAAGATAGAGAGAATTATTATTGATAATCAAGAAATTACTGACCTTGACAACATCAAAGAGGCCTTTACTGAATTTTACCAAAAACTTTTCACTTCTGAGGATTCAAAGGAGGCTACTTCCCTTAGAAATCAGTGCAGATCTCTTATCTCGAATAGGATATCCAATATTAATGATGACCTGGTGTCCAAAGATATCTCCTTGAAACAGATTGGAAAAGCCATGAACTCCCTTAATAATGACAAAGCCCCTGGGCCTGATGGCCTACCTGTGGAGTTTTACAAAGCTAACATTAGCTGGATATGTAAAGATCTTCAAGATATTTACTCAGAAGCCTTATCTAGAGGTTCCTTGGGTAGCTCTATCAATAGGGGTATTATCAAATTGATTCCTAATGATGTGGACAAGGCTCTCACAAAAAATTGGAGACCTATCACTCTTCTTAATGTCTCCTATTAAATTTTTGCCAAAATTCTGGCTCTAAGACTTGAGAATATCCTGCTCAAATTTGTTTGTTCTACTCAAACTAGATTCATTAAAGGAAGATATATTCTTGAGAATCTTATTCGTAGCTAGGAAGCCATGAATTGGGCCAGTTACTCACACCAAAATTCTACCATGTTTCTTCTGGACTTCGAGAAGGCCTATGACAGAATGGAATGGAGCTTTATCTCCATGATGCTCGAGGATTTTGGATTTCCGAGAGTTTTCTGCAAGTTTGCTAATATGTTGCTCAATGATGCCTTTGTCCAGATTGATGTTAATGGCTTTCTCTCTGACTCCTTCCCCCTTGGTAGATCCATCGGGCGAGGTTGCCCCTTGGCCCCTGCCCTCTTTGTTACCACCTTTGATGCCCTGTACTACATTCTTAGGGGTAACTTTATCTCCCCTGTGGTTAAGGGCATCTCTCTCCCTAATGATGATGAGCTTATAAACTGCCATTTTGACAATGATACTGCTATCTTCTTTGAAGCCGATGCTAACAATTTTGAAGCTCTGCAAAACAAAATCAGTTTCTTTTGCACTATCTCTAGTGCTCGTTTATCCCACTCCAAATTTATATGTATTGGATGGGATGTTCAGCCCCTTGACTGGTTTAAAAATTATGATCTTCAATGGGGAGGTCATCATAAAATTGTGAGATATCTGGGCATCCCCTTTTCTATTGAACCCTCCTTAAAGGATATGTGGTCCTGGGTTAAAGATAAAATCACTAAGAAGCTGGATAATTGCCATAATAGATCTATATCCTTGGCAGGCAGAGTTCAAGTCCGCCAAAAAATTCTCTCTTCCTACAATATCTACTATTCTTCAGCGTAAATGTTCAATAATTACCAAATCTTGAAAATACAAAAGGCTGTCAGAAACTTCCTATGGTCTGATGGTAAAGGAAATAGAAATATGCACACTGTTAAGTGGGATTGGTGCCACTCTGATAAGCTCCTTGGGGGCTTGGGATTGAAGGATCTTAAACTTCAAGGGATTGCCCTTGCCGCCAAATAGATTTTGCACTCTATGGATGGTAATGATCCATGGAAGATCCTTTTTAGGAACAATATAGAAAGGGGATTCCCCAAAAATGCAAAATCTTGGAAGAATCTGCCTTTTAATGATTTGATTATTGACAACTTTCTTATTGTTGTTCAAGGATCTGTTGTCTTTAGATCCATATGGAAAGCCTGGAGTTATGTTAGGAAATATATTACTATCAAGGATTTTCATGATGATAATCAACTATATGGTGAAAGGTCCATTTGGTGGAAGTTGCACTTATCTGGCAAACCCCTCGCCCTCTCCCAAGGCTGCTCTGCTAGATACTAGTCCAGTATGGGCATTTATCAGCTGATTGACCTCTTTGAGCATGACAAGTTAATCAACTGGAATGATCTTAGAAGCAATTTTGATATCCCGGCCTCCCAGAAGAAAACTTATAATATGATTCTTAAAGCTATCAAGGACTTGCCTACTACCTATCATGTGGACTCACATAGATACTTAAACTGTAAATGGCCGGATGGGAACATTTTATCCAAAATCAAAGCTAAGAACATTTACAAAGTGATTGGATATAATGATGCCATCATTGACCATGTCAATTCTGTTTGGTACTCCTCTCTTGGCATTTGCTCTTGGAAGAAATATTTTAGTATATAATAGAAAGGCTCCATTGAACCTAAAATAAAATGCTTTAAATGGCTTCTGCTTCTTGACAAACTCCCAATTAGGAAAGACACCTCTGTAGTCGATTACTGTAATTTATGCAGGCTTCCTGAAATTGGAAGACACATTCTCTTTGACTGTATTTTTGCTAAGGAAATTTGGAATATGTTTGGTATCTCTTATCCTTTGAATATTAATATTCTTGAAATTATTACTGGGGATATTGAGGGGCTAAAAAAAGATACTAATCTGTTTTGGAACATTCTCTCTTCTAACATCTTATTGTAGATCTAGAAATGTAGAAATGAGGAAAGGTATCAGAACAACCCCAGAGTTCTTACTAAGTTTTTTCGAAAACTCACATATTTTAAAATCTTCTTGCAGGTTCATACCTCAATGCTGATTTATAAGGAAAAGCTCATAAGGTTCCTGAAGGAGGACAATGCTATTTTTGAGATGATGGATGGCTATGAATGGAGGAAGAACATGGATAACCTACAGATGTTCGAGAAGACTCTCAAGATGATTAGCCAAGAGGCTAAGAAAAACAGAAACTCTAAAAAGGACCAAATCCTCGTGCTTGCTCAGATACAGGAGAAGAAAAAAATTGTGTGGATGGAGGGAGCTATGGGGTGGACTGCTTGGGTGGACACCCATGATGATATCTTACATTAGTCTTTTAGTGTTCTTTTTGTTTCTTTGCTCACGTTTCTCTGATATGTGAATTTCGTGATTCTCTTGTTGTGAGGCTGGGTCTTGGTTATTTGTACATCTCGATGTAGCTGGTGATCCCCTTATTTTTAATATAAAAATAAATCCAAAACACCAATGTTATTATGTTTCTTTTCACTATATTTTATAAGAGAAAACTTTATTAGTACTGGTCGTTAGGCTAGTACTATTGCAATCGGTTGCACCCAACTTTAAGTAACTCTTAACTTGTTATTATTCAATTTATTTTCCACCAATTATATCGTTAAGATGCATGATTTTTAAGTTTTCAAATTACTGAAATTGTTTTTCTTCAATCGAATTGGATCAAATAATTTTTCGTGGATTACTTTCTACATGAATTTTTTTAGGCATATTTTTAGGTACATTAAAATAATATTTAGCATGTTTTAATTTTATTTTCAAATTATTTAGAATTTATATCTAAATCTTTAAATCTTTTAAAGTTTAATTTTTTGTTATCCTCATGCAATTTGATAATAAATCTAAACTTTTTTTATTTGATATATGTTACAAGGTAACTAATTAATTGATTATTAATTAATTGCGAAAATCTTGATACTTACCATAGGTAACTGCCATGACAAGTGAATGAAGGACTAATATAAGTTGAATAATAAAAAATATATTTTTGTACCATTGTTGATATTCCATTATTAAATAATATTCATCTAAGACTATACATATTTATTTATAATATATTTAAGATTAAATGACTAATTCAAAAAATACAAAGATTACCAAATACATTTATTATAATTATAATTCAATTATAATTATAGTTAGATTTAATTATAGTTAGGGTTCCCATCAACTCAGTTGACCGAGCCAATGACCTTGCATTATTTGCTTATGAATCGCTTGTTGAAGCATCCATTGAAAATCCAAATTGAGAGCCACCTATAATATAGCATTGCACCTAGCAACTACATTTGCTTGAAATTTTCTATTTAGCCTTTTCAACAAATCTATTTTGTAGATATCATACAATCATTGCGGTTTAGTAAATTTGCATCATTCCTTTGACGGTTTGTATGGGGAATGAATGGAGATGGATAACGATGGAGCCTACTACATTTTCCCTTGCTCGCTTTGACACTGTCATTCCTGGTTATTTTTCAATGCTTGAGAGACTACAATAACCTTGCAGAAAATAAAGGGGGGAATTGCAAATGTTCTTTTCACAGTACCTATATTTGCCATGAATAAGTAAGTAGAATAAACTAATTTTGAACAGTCACAGGTAAATGACACACAATAATGCAGCATTGGTATGGATGAAAGGGTATAGATTCACACTTCAAATTCTAGTTTTGATGTGCAATCTTTTATCCTTAACTTTATTGGTTTTCGTTGTTTGAAATTTATCATCCTTTGTAATATACTATAATGTAGTGCATTTTTTCTCAACTTGAATGACAAGGCATTGGAATGAAATGAAAATCACTTCATTCATTATACCCATTGTATAAGAGAGATTTTCTCTATGTCTAACATTAGACAACAAACAAATGGGAATTTCATATTTAATTGACACCATTACATCAATTAAAAGATACTGTAAGATATATTTATTGCAGTATGTACGGACCCGTACGTATCGTACGGTTGTTGCCTCCTATGTACAGATGTTTCCTTGTACATACTGAGTTAACCCATACGATAGTTGCCAATGCTGACCCGTATGGTGGTTTCAATGGCATATAGTGTGAATGGCGTACGATGACCGCAGTGTAGCATTCATCGTATGGTGGTGTCCGTACATAGTTTGATGACCATCGGATGGACGAGTGACAAGGCTGAGTTAGTTGACCATTTGTGAAGTGAGGTTTGTAGTATCAGATTCCATAATGAATTGTGGGTGTATAAATTGCTGCAGGATTCATCAAGAATGTGTGATAGAAATTCGGGTTGATTGTAGCACAATCTGAGCATGTGCAAAAATTTTGTTGTCAATTGTATGTAATAGTTTATTGTAATACAAAGGAGACGCTTGGCTTTTTGGTGTGTGGGTTTTTTCCCGAAAGGGTTTCCCATGGTAAAAATTTTCGTGTTTATGTGTATGGTCTTTATATGTGCTCTGTTCTTCTTCTTAATTCATCTTAAGATTCTGCAATTTAGGAAGTAGAAAGATATTGTTGCTTACATCCTCTACGAATTGGCATTAGGAGAGCATTTCCGCACCGTAGCTTTCCTTACAAGTGGTATCAGAGCCTAGACAGTTGTTGTTATCCTTGTTGGGTAGGGTTGGTTTTTTGTGTCAATTTGTTTTCAGTGGGAGTTTGTGAAGTGGTCATCGATTGTGTCTAGAAATTGAGATGGTTGGCACGTCAGGGAGAATAGACATTGAAAAGTTTAATGGCACAAACTTTGAGTTGTTGAAACTTAAAGTTGAAGACATGTTGGTTGACCGAGATCTGTGGATCACTGTGTCTGGCAACAAGGCTCCAGCCATGAAGCAGGAAGATTGGGATCTAGTGGATCGAAAGGCCAGAGGACTGATAAGATTGAGCCTTGCAGATTCTATTTTGTTGAATGGCCATGAAGAGAAAACCACACATTCTTTATGGAAGAAGTTGGGAGATATTTATCAGGGTAAATCCTTGGCAAACAAGCTCTTCCTAAGAAAGAAGTTGTACTCCCTGAAGATGGACGGAGGAATGTCTGTGGTAGATCATCTAAACACATTCAATATGGTAATTGCACAATTAACTTCTATTGGTGTGTCCATTAGTGAAGAGGAGAGTTGTATGTTATTGTTGAGTTCTTTTCCTGATTCGTGGGATAACCTTGTGATGGCCATTGGAAGTACTACTACCAAATTTAAAATGTATGAAGTAGTTGCAGCACTTCTATCAGAGGAGATGCGAAGGAAATCCTCTAAGGTGGCTAAAGAGGCTCACATTGTCCGAGGAAGATCCAAGGATAAAAGCAAGAAGAAGGACACAAAGTCAAAGTCACAAGAGAGATCCGCTACTCCTAGAAAGAAGTCCAAGGCAAAGTGATGGAATTGCAGGAAGAAAGGTCATATCCAGAAGGATTGCAAAGAGGAGAAGAAGAAGAAGAAGAAGTGTACTTCTGACACCGAATCTTCTCAGAGTGACGTTGATACCTTGTAGAAGCCTTGACAGTGCGTGCATCCGATGATGTATGGCTAGTCGATTCGGGAGCATTATTCCACATGACATCTCATAAAGAGTGGCTCTCAAAGTATGAGATGTATAATGGAGGAGAGGTGTTTTTGGAAAGTTATTCCACACTCGAGATCGTTGGAAGGGGAAGAGTTAGAATTCAATTCCCCAATGGTAAAGTAAAGAGAATTGATGGCATACTTCATATACCTGGTCTGGCTTGGAACTTACTCTTGGTCAGCAAACTGAATGATGTTGGAGTTCAGGTAACTTTTGTGCATGATGGTTGTAAGATGACTAGGGGTTCTATTGTTTTAGATAAGGTTGAACGCATTAGAACATTGTATAGGTTAGATGCCAAACCCGTGTGCTATAATAGTGTCGAGATAAAGTCCAATCAAGCTGCTATGACAACACATGATGTGAATTCAATGGAAGTTAACCTTCCAGTAGAGAAAACAATGCTCTGGCATATTAGATTTGGCCATACTGGCGAGAAAGGTTTAAAAACCTTGAAGAATAAAAACCCGGTTGAGGGGCTGATTGACTTTAATCTTGAGTTTGATTTCTGTGAACATTGCATATATGGAAAGCAATGTCATGTTCAGTTTTATTCTAGTTCTCAAAAGTCTTATGGTTTAATGGACTATGTTCACTCTGATGTATTTGGTCCTGTGGATGTTCCTTCTTTGTCTAAATCAAGATATTATGTCTCGTTTATAGATGATTATTCAAGAAGAGCATTCATTTATTTTTTGAAGAGTAAATCAAAAGTGTTTAGTTAGTTTAAGGAATTTAAAGGCCTTGTTGAAAATCAGTCTGGGAGAAAGATTAAATGTTTAAGAACAGATAACGGTGGTGAGTTTTGCAATACAAATTTTGATAAATTTTGTGTAAATCATGGAATTAAGAGGTATAAGACTACGCCTTATACTCCACAGCAGAATGGAGTAGCTCAAAGGTTTAATTGAACTCTGATGGAGAGAGCGAGAAGCATGTTGAGCAATGCTGGTTTGGAGCAGAAAATCTGGGATGAAGCAGTGGCTACAACATGTTACTTGCTGAACCATTCTCCTACTGCAACACTAGTTGACAAAATGCCTATGGAAGCATGGTCTTGTAAGAAGCCCTCGTTGAGACATTTACGTGTCTTCGGTTGTGAGGCGTATGCTTATGTACCTGATGTGAGTAGGTCAAAGTTGGATAACAAAGCAGTGAAATGAATCTTCATTGGTTATAACATTGGTGTGAAGGGATACAAATTGTTGAACCCTCTCATTGAAAAGGTGTTGTACAACAGGAACATTATCTTCCATGAGATAAAACTTTTGTCTACATAACTGCAACTAGGAAAAAAAGAAAAAGGAAAAGAAGGAGTTGAAATCCCTTTCACTTCTAAAAGGGAGATATTACAAACCCCAAATGTGTCTGAGACTAAGGACTTGAATATGCCTGAGGATGCAGAGAGCTCGAGTAGTTCTGCAAGTTCAGAAGAACATGATCATGAACCTCATGTTGAACCTCATGAAGTATTACCACCAAAAGAAAGGAGATCCACATGGGAGAGACGACAACCTAATAGGTACGACTATTCACCAGAAAGGTTTAATTACTCAATGTTGAATGTTAATTGTGCCTATGCTTTGCTTACTAATGTTGATGAGCCTAGGAGTGTGAACGAAGCAATTAATATGCCAGATTCAAACTACTGGTTGGAAGCCATGAAAGATGAAATGAAGTCATTGGAGAAAAATGGAACTTGGGATTTGGTACCCTTTCCTAAAGGTAGAAAGCCCATGGGTTGTAAGTGGGTATTTAAGAAGAAGTATGATCCAGATGGAAGCATTGACAAGTACAAGGCAAGATTGGTTGCAAAGGGGTATTCTCAAAAAGAAAGGATTGACTATGGAGAAATCTTTTCTCCTGTAGGTAAGCTAACATCCATTAGGTTTTTGTTGTCACTTGCAGCAACACATGACTTTGAAATTGTGCAGATGGATGTGAAGACAAGGTTTCTACATGGTGATCTTGAAGAGGAAATATATATGTCCCAACTGGAGTATTTTGTGGAGAAAGGTAAAGAACACTTGGTTTGTAAGCTTAAGAAGTCTCTTTATGGTTTGAAATAGTGACCCAAAATGTGGTATCATAAGTACGATTCATATGTTTTATCTTTTGGTTTTATGAGGTCTAAATCAGATCATTGTGTGTACTATAAAATTGAAGATGATCAGATACTGATTATTACACTATATGTTGATGATATGTTGTTTATAGGCAATAATAAGAGAATGATCTCAGATTGAAAATCTTAGTTGTCCTTGAAGTTTGAGATAAAAGATTTGGGGGTAGATAAATTTATTCTGGGGATGGAAATCAGGAGAGACAGGGCTAGTAGAAAACTTTGGCTTAGCCAGAGAAAATGTATTACCAATATTCTTGAGCAATTCAATATGAACGATTGCAAGAAGCAAGTAGTTCCAATTTTATAGGGAACAAAGTTATCAGTTAATGACAATCCAAAGTCTCCGGATGAGGTTGAAGACATGAAGTGGGCACCTTATGCAAGTGTTATTGGAGGCCTCATGTATGCAATGGCCAATACAAGACCAGACATTTCACAAGAAGTGGGAGTGTTGAGTCAGTTTATGGAAAATCCAGGCAAGCTACATTGGGATGCTATGAAAAGAGTGCTTAAATATTTGAAGGGTACGACACAACACGCTTTGTGCTATCAAGGTAAATTAGCTAGATCAAGTAGATCAGTTAGCATTCAAGGTTATGTGGACGCTAATTGGGCAAGGGATGTTGACAGAAGAAGATCCACCAGTGGATATGTATTCAAGGTGAATGGTGGTGCCATCAGTTGGATGAGAAAATGATAGAGAATAGCCACATTATCTACAACTGAAGCAGAGTACATGGCATCTACTTGTGAATGTCAAAAAGTTTTTTTTATTAAGCGCTTGTGTTCTGATGTTGGTTTTGATGTAGGGAAAATAACTATCTTATGTGACAACAAGAGTGCAATTTGTTTGGCGAAGAATCCTACTTACCATACTAGAACAAAACACATTGATGTGCAATTTCACTTGTTACATGACATGGTTGAAGATAGGAAGGTGAAGCTAGAAAAGGTTGGCACTGAGGAGAATGTTGCAGATGCATTGACAAAGCCAGTGAGAACAGTTAAGTTTAAATGGTGCGCAAGCTCCATGGGGCTTAAATCCCCTAATAGATAATTAGTCTTGTTGAGTAACTCTGCGGATATCAGTACATGCCTCGGCAAGTAGGAGATTGTTGTAGTACGTACGGACCCGTATGTACCGTACAGTTGTTGCCTCCTATGTACGGTTGTTGCCTCGTACGTATTGAGTTAACCCGTATGGTAGTGATCAATGCTGACCTGTATGGTGGTTCCAATGGCGTACGATGACCACGGTGTAGCATCCATGGTATGGTGGTGCCCGTACATAGTTTGATGACCGTCAGATGGATGAGTGACAAGCAAAGTTAGTTGACCATTTGTGAAGTGACGGTTGCAATATTAGATTCCATAACAAATTGCGGCTGTATAAATTGTTGTAGGATTCATTAGGAATATGTGATAGAAATTCGAGTTGATTGTAGCACAATCTGAGCCTGTGCAAAAAGTCCACTGTCAATTGTATGTAACATTTTATTGTAATACAAAGGAGATGCTCGACTTTTTGGTGTGTGGGTTTTTTCCCGAAATGGTTTCCGACGGTAAAAATCTTTGTGTTTACGTGTATGGTCTTTATATGTGCTCTATGCTTTTGCTTAAGTCATCTTAAGATTTTACAATTTAGGAACTAGAAAGATATTTTTGCTTACATCCTCTGTGAATTGGCATTAGGAGATCGTTTTTGCACCGTAGATTTCCTTACAATATTGGCATGAGGATAAATTAGGTGATTTTTTCCCTTAAGTGCTTACATATATGCATACTTGACTTTTTGTGAAGAGGAAATAGTAATACTAAAAGCCATCTAGTGTTTAGATAGTGAGGAGAATGGGCAGTCTTCTTGCAATCATAGAGAGTGGATAATCCACAACCACCCCTCAAAGTTACAGTGGATCTAAAGCTCTCCATATGCAATCTCTTGACAACATCCACAAACAAATTTATCCTCCTTTCAATGAAATCAATTTCACTTCAGTATTTTGCTTTGTGCAGCACATGTCATTTATTTTTTCTGTGCGATGATTTTTTATTCCTTGTAATTTATAATTATTTTAATAGTGTCCTTTTTGTTTCTCTATTATTATTTGGATTTCTTCTACTTAATTGGTATCTTGACAAATTAGTGGCAAAAACTCCTCTTCAAATTTCATTCAAGCTCTTAAAGATGTCCAAGATTTTTACTATTACATTTTTTTTTCAATGGATATTGGAGACATGATGTCCACTTGCCATATCTTGCCAATTTCTTGTCTCTACTACACAAAAGTAATATGTATTATAATACTATATGTCTTAGCTTAAAATGAAAAAAAAATCACCAATATATTTTAGTTTGTTAGAAAGAACCTTCATCTTGGTGTTATCCTACGTTGGAATAGACATAAATGAAAAGTTGAATAAAAGATATGGAAGGTGGATGTTGGTTTTGGACAAAAATAAATAAAAGAGAAGAAAACAATTGTTTGACTAAAACTTGCGTCCATCTTATAATGAGGTAATTTATATCTTTATTTTAATATAATTGGATTGACGTATCTAAATGTTGAACTAAAATCCCGAATGAATAAGTTATCCTAGAAATTATTTCATAACTTAATGCTTTCAACTTGTTCCAATTCTTATCATTTTAAGTTGATGATGGTATTCTTTTTATGCTTCACAAGTACAACAATGTAACCAGCTTATAAAAATCTTTTTTTTTTTTCATAGCATTTATACACTGCATATATCGATAACTTGATCCAAAAAAAAACCCAAGAGATCCAATCTAAGTAACTTCCATCACATATGAGTGGTATAATGTGTATATTTAACATGGTTTTGCTCCTTTTTGGGCAATTTGATTTACTAGATCCATTTACTTATTTAGTTATAGATAAGAAAAAACCAATTAAAAAAAAACTTCAAGTCACTTATAGATCTACCAATCATACAAATTGTTGCTACCAAGAACAAGCTAGGCCTAAAAGAAAAAATAAGCAATAAATAATTTTTGATGTATTATGACTAAGCACTGAGAAAAGAGGACATGCTATCTTTAAATAAAACTACCACTACAAATTCGGCCATAAATGCAGAGTGTCCTCTTTACTCTATCGTCCTTCTTCACATCACTTCTCTAGACAAAACAGCCATTTAATTCGATATCATTAAAGTTTTCTCATTTAATAATGCGAACTAACCACTTAAACGATCATCAAACTCTTCTAAAGAAATGTGCCTAAAATGTTCAGTCCTTAGTTCGCCAACCGCTTCAAATGTTAGAGCCCATTTTGATAAGGTGTCAACTTCCATATTTCCAGATCTAACATTGCTGATACATAAATCTTTGAAAAATGATAATTCTTCCATTATTTTAGCAATTGGATTTTGGAGATGCCATGCATAGATTCTCCCCTTCATAATTGCGTGAATGATTATTAGGGAGTCACCCTCTAAATGGATTTTCATGGCTCCCAAACTCTTGCCAAATCTAATAGTCGTTAATGCTACTAAGGCTTCAGCTACATTGTTTGTTCCATCATCTAACTTCTTCACTCCCAATGCCACCACATCCCCTTTCCAATCTCGAACAATGAAACATGTTCCAAACAGCCCAAGATTACCTTTAGATGCTGCATCAAAATTAATTTTCCACCATCCCTCCATCGGTTCTTTCTAGGCAACCTCAATTTTCTCTTTTAAATCTGAATTAACCTAGCCAAGCCCCTTAACGGGCCTTGAGTTTATGTATTTTTAATAGAAATATTTGTTGTCTAATTCTTGTAATGAAATAATTTAATTATTTATTTAAATGCTTATTTTATTTTATTTAAATAATGCGAATCAATCCTTATAAAATAATTAATCAATTCTATTACCTTTTTTTCAAAAATTAAAAAATATTAAAATTTTTAATATATCTATATTAAAAATCACTTCATTTACAAGATTATCAATAAAAAATAAAAATAAATAAAAATCAAATTTATTTTGAAAACAAAAATAGTATAAGGGATTAATTAGATTAAGTGAATACATTGCCTCTCCAAAAAGAAAGTCCTCGATCATACAAGTTTTATAACAGAGCAGCTGTAATATGTAACAAGTTTTATTTATAGACTCCAGGTTGTTTTGTTGTATCCTTCTCCATACCTCTTCAGTTCAACTGAAAACGTTCTCATACCCAAAATGGGGACTGGGAAACGATCTACTCTCGACTTATTGTTAGAGATTCGCTTTCCCTTCTTGGCTGAATTCCAATACCAAACGACGGGACAGCTGGTTGATGATGCAGAGGTCTTTATATTCTCTTGCAGTAAGCGTTCCTTTCCACATTCTCTCTCTCATTTTCCTTTCCTTTAGTCCCGTCATCTGAAAAAGAAGGGAAAGAGGAAGGAGATTTCATCTAGGAATTAATCCTGTTGGGTCATGGGTTCCTGCAATCTTCTCCATTGCATTCTGTTTTTCCTGCTCATATCTACAGCATCCAGGGTTTATGCGAACTTCAATGATGAAGTAGTCACTATATGGGGCGCTAAGAATGTTAAGCTATTGAACAATGGCCAGGAGATGCAGCTTTCTCTCACTAAGGAGAGTGGTATGTTTTATTTAATGCTTAACAACAGCATTTATTTGCATCTACCCATGACTAGAGTCTTCTGTTTTTTCATTATTATTTTTAGATTCAAGTTTCTTAGAATTTTTGTATAACGTTTTAGATCATATTCATGATCCATTATTAAGGTAATGGAGAGCTATAAGAGAAAATTTCTTTTCTTCTAACATTTTATTATCTTGATAGTGGATTATAGGGTATGATCTGAAAAGTTGATGTGGAAATTCAAATACAATTGAATTCATAAATAATAGTAAACATGATGAATCTGAATTAAATAAAATGATAGAAAACTTCAATCTAATTATCTGATCGATCTTAGATGCAAATTGGAATTTGGTATACTGCAATATTCTTGGATCAGCTGCTGATGAATCTCTATATTAAACACATTATAAAGATGATGAGTTTGTTAATGATATCAAGTTTTGACAATCTATAACACTGTTCATTTTTTTTTTTTATTTGATTGTGTTGAAGTTTTTGCATCAATATTTCAGATCACACTCCATGATCCATCATAAGAATAATTATCAAGTTTCCACAACCTACAATATTGTTCCTTTCTAGATTCAATTGTATTGGAGTTTTTCATCAACATTTTTCAGATTACACTCCATAATCCATCAGAAGGATAATATATGAACTATGAATTAGAGGAGAAGATGGATTATAGAGTATGATCCAATACATTGATAAAAAAATTTCGACATAATCAAATTCAGAAATAATAATGAACATGATTAATCTAGATGAGATTGAAATGGTCTGAAACCTTCTACCTAACTGATCTTAGATGCAAGTTGGAATTTGATATACTGCAAACAAAATACTCTTATATATTAAAATCTGATGTTTGGTTTTTTTTTTAGGCTCATTAATCCGATCAAAGCAAATACTCATATATTAAGGTCTGATGTTTGATTTTGTTTTAGGATCATTAATCCGATCAAAGCAAACGTTCTTGTTTGGTAGCTTCACTATGCTTATGAAGCTTGTTCAAGGAGACTCTGCGGGCACAATAGCTTCATTCTATGTAAGTGAGAGTAAGGAGCTGGTGATTTGTTTCATTATAAGTTAATGAGTGAATCTGATTATAGGATGCATAAATGTCCTTCTGTGAGGATGCAGCTTACCTCTCTGAATAATAATCATGATGAGATTGATATGGAATTCCTCGGAAATAGTTTGGGACAACCTTACATGTTGCACACCAACATCTTCATTCAAGGAGTGGGAAATCGGGAGCAGCAATTCTCACTATGGTTCGACCCCACAGCCGACTTTCACAACTACACCATCCTTTGGAATCCCTGGCAGATCCTGTACTTTCCTTGAATCTTAATCATCTATTTTCATTTTTGGTTTTGTTTTAGATCAGTTAGTTTCTTTTGATCTTGGAATTCTATTATAATTCAAATAATACACTCTAAGTTTTGATTTTTTAAGATCGTTCATGTGAAATCACACTCTATTGTTTTAGGACCCATCTAATAGTATGAGTTAAGATGAATCACTTAAACAAATTAATGCTTAGAATGTGTTATTTAAGTAGGATCCACTTTTCTATGAGACCCATCTATTAGTGTGGGCACTCTCTTCTGTTAGAACCCATCTAATTGTATGAGTTAAGATGAATCACTTAAACAAGTCAACCCTTAGAATGTGTTGTTTAAGTAAGATCTACTTTTCCTTGTTTTCTGTAGGATCCATCTATTAGTGTGAGTTAAAATGAAGTAAACAAATCAAAGCTTAGAGTCGGTACTCGTTTAAGTAGAACCTACCAATTATTGTAGTTTAAGTCGAACCATCTAAATAAGTCAAAATTTAACATGTGTTGTTTAAGTCAAATCAGATATTCAATAATAAGTAACTAAACGTAAATAACATGTTTCAGGTTTATGGTACATGGAATACCAATAAGAGTGTATGGCAACCATGAAGAGGAGGGGGTGCCATACGTAAAGAAAGCCATGAAAGTGGATTCGAGCTTATATAACGGAGAGACATGGGCCACCCAAAGAGGTCGTATCAAGGTTGACTGGTCCCACGCACCATTTGTGGCTTTCTTATCCAATTTCAAGGCAGCAGCCTGCAAAAACAGCAGCCAAACTAATCAGTGTTCTTCAAGCAGTAATCCAGATTACTGGTGGAATCAGCCAGCTTTTCACAGCTTGAGTTTCGAACAACGACAATTGTTGAAATTGGTTCGCAAGAGCCATCTCAAATACGATTATTGCCAAGATAAGCATCTATTAAAAAATGATCAACCTGCTCCTGAATGTGCCTTCGAAATAATCTAAATAGCTCAACTCCATTCCGTTCGAAATAAGTGCAGGCATTTCATGGCTATGCTTGGCCGCTCAAAGGTCTCCAATTATGTTTTAGTTATTTATTTATATCAGTCTATTCCGAAAGGAAATATGCATTGGATCTTTTCAGTAAACACTACTATTGTGGATTCATTATGTTTTGGTATTTAAAAATAAATATGTTTTTGTATGTTCAAGGATATTGGTATATCTAAAGATTCTAAGTGTTAGAAGAGAATCAGCGTAGAAATATTTTGATTTGGAAGATTAAATGGAGTTATAATCTACATTAGATTTTACATCTAGATCACTTGTACATTTGCTTGATGTCTAGCATTGTGGCTCATGGTCTATGATAATTTTTTGAATGATGAAAATAATAAGACTTGTTTATTTTCTTATGAAGGTTTAATAATTATCACATATTAGAGTAACAATTCTTTGTATATCCCATAGATTTCCTATTCTTGATTATGGTAGTTTCTATGTTGAAAATGCATTGCATTAGGGGAGATGTCCATATTGGATGAGATAAGTGTTAGTTGCTTTGGAAATTGCTATGTACAATGTCATGAGAATGGGAATTTGTTATTTTTGACACAACTTAGCTCTTAGGCATTGAAGTTGGTTTGGGAAACCATGGGTTCCTACTTCTTAGTATTGAGCTTTATAAATATATGGAGCCGTAGCCCATTGTGTATGACAAGTTGAAGATTTTCAAAGAATCTTCTACTAGTGTGAAGACTCCTAAAGAGTATAGCTAAATGAGATTGTATTGTAACTGTTATTTTTGTTGATTAATACAATTGAACTGAGTTTTTGGAGTGTGGGTTTTTTCTTGAAAGGGTTTTCCCACATATATGTTGTGCTATGAGTTTACTTTGTGTTTAATATTTATTTATGTTTATTTGAATGTGCAACTAAATCTATAATTGTTAAAGGGTTAAAATGATTTTTTGTATTCACTCTCTTGTATAGATCACTGTAGGAAGGTATACTTTTTCACCTAGTTTCCTTTTACTTAATATCAAAGCCTAATCAATTTTGGTCTCAATTGTGAGGTTTGTTCGGTTTTTTGTATTGGTCTATGTTTAGTGGGAGTTTTGCAAAAGTTATTTTATTGATGTCCTATTGCAGAAAAATATGGCAAGCAAATCTATTAGGATTTAGATGGAGAATGACGACTTTAAGTGAAGCATTAGTTGTATCTTTGGCAATGCGTGCATTTTAATATGTGTGGTTAATAGACTCCGAGGCATCTTTTCACATGACCTCACATAACAAATGTTTTTCAAAATATGAGGAATTTGATGGTGGAAAGGTGTATCTTGGTGATGATTCTCATCTAGAAATAATTAGTTGTGAAAGAGTCTAAATTAAATCCCTAATGGTAGAAATAAGGGTATTGATGGTGTGTTGCATATCTTGAATTTGGCACAAAAATTCCTTTTAGTAAGTAAATTGAATCGTACAAGTGTGTAGGTTTTCTATTCTTCTAACAAGTTGAAGAAGAAAGTTTAGATTCTTCATTTTCATCGTCAGATAAAGAAATGAATAAATTTGTTGCATCTACTTGTTTTTTCTAGGTACCTAAGGGTGCTCATTATTTAGAGATGAATATTCTTGGAAAGAAGATGATCTTATGGCACCAAAGACTCAAACATATTGGCGAGAAGGATCTCAAATTAGTCAAATCTAAGAGCCTTTTAGAAGGCTTTCAATATTGCAATCTTGATATTCGAATTCTATGAATATTTTATGGTAAACAAAACTATGAACAATTTTATTAAATTTCTCATAAGTCTTCTATGGTTTTGGACTACATCCATGCAAATGTGTTTGGTCTTGTAAATGTTCCTTCATTATCAAAAGATGTATACTTTGTTTCTTTCGTACATGATTGTAGTAGAAGGACATTGGTTTATTTCCTTAGAAGTAAGGCTGAAGTCTTTAGTCAGTTTGAGGAGTTCATATTCTTGGTTGAAAATTAGATTGATCTAGCGATATTAAATGTTTTAGGACTAACAATGATAATGTGTTTTATTCTATAAAGTTTATAAATGGCACAAGATTGAAACACATAAGACAAATCCATACACCCCTCGACAGAATGGATTTGTAGAGAGAATGAATGAGACGTTGTTGGAGAGGGCCAGGAGTATGGTGAGTCATGTTGGACTTGAATAGAAGTTTTGGGCCGAAGTTGTAACTACTACATATTATCTGATCAATAGTTCTTTAACATTAACTCATATTAATTAGACACCTATGGAGGCCCATGGTTTGGTAAAAAACCTTCACTGAGGTATCTCAAAGTATTTGGTTACAAGGCATATGCACATGTGCCAAGTGAGAAGATGTATAAGTTGGAAAATAAGGAGATTAAATGTATATCATTGGCTATGGTGTCGGTAAGAAAGGGTACAAGCTTTGTGTAATGCCCAGTCTTGAGCAGACTCTTGTTTCATTTTGGATTGACCTTATCAAACCTTTATTTTGTGCGACGGATATGATTTGACTTATATGATGCATGGACATTGATTATGACTACTTATGTTTTCAGTTGATAATTTTAATGATAAATATTGCATGACCTTATACTATTGATGTTACTAATAGTGGTCATGACTAGTTATGATTTCTAGATGGTTAGTAATGGTATTTTGGTTATCATGTGCTTTGGTAGATTTCATGGATCATGCCTCATTTTGGAATGGATATACTAACCCTAGTTTGATTTACTTATGATGTGATATTTCATGATTTGTATGCTCACTTTATGGATATTATTTGACTGTCTTCGTGAGGGATCAATGCCACATCACTCATTGTGAGCGAGATGTGTCATTGCGATATCCCTCCACTTGCGTTGTTGTGGTTGTAGGTCCCTAGACATTCATTCCTCCTGGGCAACCGAGTTCGAGCTCCCCTAGCTTTATAGGTGTGAGAGTGTCTTTTCCCAATGGCAAATATGTGGTTTGGAGATGTCGTTGGTTCCCTACTCACACTCTAGGTCCAGGTTGTCATGAGCCCTTGTCAATAGTTTTGGCGAATTTCGCCATGTCGAGTCTATTGTCACGAGTTGTGAGTATGTGGCATGGTGAGTTTGATTGTTTAGTTTATTTAGTTTATTTAAATTGTGATTTATTGACAATAGTAATAGATTAATTATTTAATCTATTTAATCACAATTTTTATTTAGTGATGGATTGATTATTTAATTTATTTAAATATTGGCGATAGATGATTTATCGTAATCTAGTGATTATTTAATAATAGATTATGACTTTTACTAGTGGCAGTGTTATTTTAATTTATTACGATTTAGCGAACTTTGTTTATTTAATTATTTCGCTATTGAATTTAAACTAATGTTTAATTGAGATTTTATTTAATATTTAATGTTTTTAGTTGATTTAAATTATTGTATTTATTTATTTATTTATTTTGCTTTAATTACTTTATTTATTTAATGTTGATTTTAATTTTAATTTATCTATTATGGGCTGATTATTTTAATGTTTATATAATATTTTGATTTTTATGAGGATGAGAGAAATATATTTCTATTTTGATTTTTAATTTTAATTGGATTTTTGAAATCCCATAAAAGAAATGGGAAGAATAAGTTATTATATTATATAGTTGTAGAGATGAAACATTTCTATTGGCTAATTATACGGCTAGGGTTTTCCAATTTCTCTTTCTGGTTTTTATATGTTGTCATGAATTTCATTTCGGGGGTTCTTCTTCTACAACAATTTTTTTGCGAGCATTTTTGGAGAATTTGGGGAATTTGTGGATTAGAGTTTTTGTGCGGGAAGGGTTTTGTGCTATAGCTGGAAGGAGTGGGAAAGATTCTTCACCAAAGGCTCTCTTCCATAACACAAGAAAGAGGTTGGCCTCTTGTTTTTTCCTCTTTTTGTACTGTTATCAAATCTTATTGTTGCGTGTCTTCATTGTGTTTAAAATTGCTAGTGAATCTAGGGTAGAATGAGTAGTTTACTTCCTAAATGAGTTTTGCATATGAATGAGGGTATGGAAACTCTATTGCTATGAATCTAGATGTGATTAGTGAGAATACTGTTATTTGAAATTCATGTTTAAATTTATCAGACTTTCTCTATCAAACCCTTCTTTATGATTTATGAAAGCTACATAGAGAGTTATTAGATAAATAATAGACACAATTGCGATGTGGTGCGGTGAGAGATAATGAGAGAACATGAGCTCTTTGATCAGTGGAAATCTCTCCTTATCAGAAGGATAATGACGATACTATAGAGGCTGATGACGAGGGGTGGAACCTCCTTGATCCCCCTCCCGACCCTGCTGATGTATGGGATTAAAAAGATGATTTAGATCCCTCGCTCGTGTGACTCTTGAGGAGTGATCTCTTCCTCTCACTTTTTTTTGTGAATAGTGTATACTTTATACTTTTTTAATGGAACGTCTGTTAATCAAAAATAAATAAATAAATAAGTAAATAATTATTTTTAACATACAAACATATTTTATAACTATAGAATCTAAAATTCCAAAACACTTCTTCTCTGTCTTGCCTAATAACCTGTCCAACCTTGTCCTCGTCACCTCCACTTCCCTCTCTGATCACCATCTTAGCTCTTCTTGTATTAGATTAAATATAATTGCCCTATGCTTAGAAAAGGCTCCAATCCTAAGTTTATCCTGAATACTAGCCTTCTTAAAGATGAAGACGTTCTTGTTACCATTCATATCATTAGACTCGTTAATAGGTATAACTTTCCCTCAAGCTCCCATACTGACAGATGGAACATGAACATTCTTGCTTGGCAGAATCTGTTAAAAACCATTGGCCAAAAAAGAGCCAAAGACTATAGATTAACTAAAAAAAATCTCTCCTCTGACCTTCAGAGAGCTGAAAATGACATTCAAGCCAACCCCTCGAACTATAATCTCATCTCTCAAGTGCTCAATGCTAAGGAAGCCCTTAGACAACACCAATAGGTTACAATTAGAGGTGAAAAAATTAGATCCCATGCCCACTGGCTTCAGTTTGGTGATCATGGTTCTAAGTTTTTCTTTAACCTCATAAAGCATAAACAGTCCAATGAAAAGATAGAGAGAATAATTATTGAAAATCAAGAAATTACTAACCTTGACAACATCAAAGAGGCCTTTACTGAATTTTACCAAAAACTTTTCACTTCTGAGGATTCAAAGGAGGCTACTTCCCTTAGAAATCAGTGCAGATCTCTTATCTCGAATAGGATATCCAATATTGATGCTGACCTGCTATCCAAAGATATCTCCTTGGAAGAGATTGGAAAAGCCATCAACTCCCTTAATAATGACAAAGCCCCTGGGCCTGATGGCCTACCTGTGGAGTTTTACAAAGCTAACAGTAGTTGGATATGTAAAGATCTTCAAGATATTTACTCAGAAGCCTTATCTAGAGGTTCCTTGGGTAGCTCTATCAATAGGGGTATTATCAAATTGATTCCTAAGGATGTGGACAAGTCTCTCATAAAAAATTGGAGACCTATCACTCTTCTTAAATGTCTCCTATTAAATTTTTGCCAAAATTCTGGCTCTAAGACTTGAGAATATCCTGCTCAAATTTGTTTGTTCTACTCAAACTAGATTCATTAAAGGAAGATATATTCTTGAGAATCTTATTCGTAGCTAGGAAGCCATGAATTGGGCTAGTTACTCACACCAAAATTCTACCATGTTTCTTCTGGACTTCGAGAAGGCCTATGAGAGAGTGGAATGGAGCTTTATCTCCATGATGCTTGAGGCTTTTGGATTTCCAAGAGTTTTCTGCAACTCTGCTAATATGTTGCTCAATCATGCCTTTGTCCAGATTGATGTTAATGGCTCTCTCTCTGACTCCTTCCTCCTTGGTAGATCCATCGAGCAAGGTTGCCCCTTGGCCCCTGCCCTCTTTGTTATCGCCTTTGATGCCCTATACTACATTCTTAGGGGTAACTTTATCTCCCCTGCGGTTAAGGGCATCTCTCTCCCTAATGATGATGAGCTTATAAACTGCCATTTTGCCAATGATACTGCTATCTTCTTTGAAGCCGATGCTAACAATTTTGAAGCTTTGCAAAACAAAATCAGTTTCTTTTGCACTATCTCTAGTGCTTGTTTATCCCACTCCAAATTTATATGTATTGGATGGGATGTTCAACCCCTTGACTGGTTTAAAAATTATGATCATCAATGGGGAGGTCATCATAAAATTGTGAGATATTTGGGCATCCCCTTTTCTATTGAACCCTCCTTAAAGGATATGTGGTCCTGGGTTAAAGATAAAATCACTAAGAAGCTGGATAAGTGGCATAATAGATCTATATCCTTGGCGAGTAGAGTTCAAGTTTGCCAAAAAATTCTCTCTTCCTACAATATCTACTATTCGTCAACCTAGATGTTCAATAATTACCACATCTTGGAAATACAAAAGGCTGTCAGAAACTTCCTATGGTCTGGTGGTAAAGGAAATAGAAATATGCACGCTGTTAAGTGGGATTGGTGCCACTCTGATAAGCTCCTTGGGGGCTTGGGATTGAAGGATCTTAAACTTCAAGGGATTGCCCTTGCGGCCAAATGGATTTTCCACTCTATGGATGGTAATGATCCATGGAAGATCCTTGTTAGGAACAATATAGAAAGGGGATTCCCTAAAAATGCAAAATCTTGGAAGAATCTACCTTTTAATGATTTGATTATTGACAACTTTCCTATTGTTGTTCAAGGATCCAATGTCTTTAGGTCCATATGGAAAGCCTGGAGTTATGTCAGGAAATATATTATTATCAAGTATTTTCATGATGATAATCAACTATATGGTGAAATTTCCATTTGGTGGAACTTGCACTTATCTGGCAAATCCCTCGCCCTCTCCCAAGGTTGCTCTGCTAGATATTGGTCCAGTATGGGCATTTCTCATTTGACTGACCTCTTTGAGTATGCAAGGTTAGTCAGCTGGAATGATCTTAGAAGCAATTTTGATATCCCGGCCTCCCAGAAGAAAACTTATAATATGATTCTTAAAGCTATCATGGACTTGCCTACTACCTGTCATGTGGATTCACATAGATACTTAAACTGTAAATGGTTGGATGGGAACATTTTATCCAAAATCAAAGCTAAGAACATTTACAAAGTGATTGGATATAATGATGCCATCATTGACCATGTCAATTTTGTTTGGTACTCCTCTCTTGGCATTTGCTCTTGGAAGAAATATTTTAGTATATTATGGAAAGGCTCAGTTGAACCTAAAATAAAATGCTTTAAATGGCTTCTGCTTCTTGACAAACTCCCAACTAGAAAAGACACCTCTATAGTTGATTACTGTAATTTATGCAGGCTTCCTGAAACTGGAAGACACTTTCTCTTTGACTGTATTTTTGCTAAGGAAATTTGGAATATGTTTGGTATCTCTTATCTTATGAATATTAATATTCTTGAAATTACTACTGGGCATATTGAGGGGCTAAAAAAAGATACTAAACTATTTTGGAACATTCTCTCTTCTAACATCTTATGGCAGATCTGGAAATGTAGAAATGAGGAAAGGTATCAAAACAACCCCAGAGTTCTTACTGAGTTTTTTTGAAAACTCACATATTTTAAAATCTTCTTGCAAGTTCATACCACAATGCTGATTAATAAGGAAAAGCTCAAAAGGTTCCTGAAGGAGGAATATGCTATTTTTGAGATGACGGATGGCTCTGAATGGAGGAAGAACATGGATAACTTGCAGATGTTCGAGAAGACTCTCAAGATGATTAGCCAGGAGGCTAAGAAAAACAAAAACTCCAAAAAGGACCAAATCCTCATGCTTGCTCAAATACAGGAGAAGAAAAACATTGTGTGGATGGAGGGAGCTATGGGGTGGACTGCCTGGGTGGACACCCATGATGATATCTTACATTAGTCTTTTAGTGCTCTTTTTGTTTCTTTTCTTAGGTTTCTCTGATATGTGAATTTAATGATTCTCTTGTTGTGAGGCTGGGCCTTGGTTATTCTTACATCTCGATGTAGTTGGTGATCCCCTTATTTTTAATAAAAAAAAAAAATCCAAAACACCAATGTTATTATGTTTCTTTTCACTATAGTTTACAAGAGAAAACTTTATTAGTACTGGTCGTTAGGTTAGTACTATTGCAATCGGTTGCACCCAATTTTAATTAACTCTTAACTTGTTATTATTCAATTTATTTTCCACCAATTATATCGTTAAGATGCATGATTTTTAAGTTTTCAAATTACTGAAATTGTTTTTCTTTAATCGAATTGGCTCAAATAATTTACTTTCTACATGAATTTTTTTAGGCATATTTTTTAGGTACATTAAAATAATATTTAGCATGTTTTAATTTTATTTTCAAATTATTTAGAATATATATCTAAATCTTTAAATCTTTTAAAGTTTAATTTTTCCTTATCCTCATGCAATTTGATAATAAATCTAAACTTTTTTTATTTGATATATGTTACAAGGTAACTAATTAATTGATTATTAATTAATTGCGAAAATCTTGATACTTACCATAGGTAACTGCCATGACAAGTGAATGAAGGACTAATATAAGTTGAATAATAAAAAATATATTTTTGTACCATTGTTGATATTCCATTATTAAATAATATTCAACTAAGATTATACATATTTATTGATAATATATTTAAGATTAAATGACTAATTCAAAAAATACAAAGATTACCAAATACATTTATTATAAATTATAATTATAGTTAGATTTAATTATAGTTAGGGTTCCCATCAACTTAGTTGACTGAGCCAATGACCTTGCATTATTTGTTTATGAATCGCTTGTTGAAGCATCCATTGAAAATCCAAATTGAGAGCCACCTATAATATAGCATTGCACCTAGCAACTGCATTTGCTTGAAATTTTCTATTTAGCCTTTTCAACAAATCTATTTTGTAGATATCATACAATCATTGCGGTTTAGTAAATTTACATCATTCCTTTGACGGTTTCTATGGGGAATGAATGGAGATGTATAACGATGGAGCCTACTACATTTTCCCTTGCTCTCTTTGATACTGTCATTCTTGTTTATTTTTCAATGCTTGAGAGACTACAATAACCTTGCAGAAAATAAAGGGGGGAATTGCAATTGTTCTTTTCACAGTACCTATATTTGCCATGAATAAGTAAGTAGAATAAACTAATTTTGAACAGTCATAGGTAAATGACACACAATAATGCAGCATTGATATGGATGAAAGGGTATAGATTCACACTTCAAATTCTAGTTTTGATGTGCAATCTTTTATCCCTAACTTTATTGGTTTTAGTTGTTTGAAATTTATCATCCTTTGTAATATACTATAATGTAGTGCATTTTTTCTCAACTTGAATGACAAGGCATTGGAATGAAATGAAAATCACTTCATTAATTATACCCACTATATAAGAGAGATTTTCTCTATGTCTAACATTAGACAACAAATAAATGGGAATTTCATATTTAATTGACACCATTACATCAATTAAAAAATACTACAAGATATATTTATTGAAGTACGTATGGACCCGTACGTATCGTACGGTTGTTGCCTCCTACATACAGTTGTTTCCTTGTACGTACTGAGTTAACCCGTACGATAGTTGACAATGCTGACCCATATGGTGGTTCCAATGGCATATAGTATGAATGGCGTATGATGACCGCAGTGTAGCATTCATCGTATGGTGGTGTCCATACATAGTTTGATGACCACCGGATGGACGAGTGACAAGGCTGAGTTAGTTGACCATTTGTGAAGTGAGGGTTGTAGTATCAGATTCCATAATGAATTGTGGGTGTATAAATTTTTGCAGGATTCATTAGGAATGTGTGATAGAAATTCTAGTTGATTGTAGCACAATGTGAGCCTATGCAAAAAGTCTGTTGTCAATTGTATGTAATAGTTTATTGTAATACAAAGGAGACGCTTAGCTTTTTGGTGTGTAGGTTTTTTCCCGAAAGGGTTTCCCATGGTAAATTTTTTTGTGTTTATGTGTATGGTCTTTATATGTGCTCTATTCTTCTTCTTAATTCATCTTAAGATTCTACAATTTAGGAAGTAGAAAGATATTGTTGCTTACATCCTCTACGAATTGGCATTAGGAGAGCGTTTCTGCACCATAGCTTTCCTTACAAGTGGTATCAGAGCCTGGACAGTCGTTGTTATCCTTGTTGGGTAGGGTTGGTTTTTTGTGTCAATTTGTTTTCAGTGGGAGTTTGCGAAGTGGTCATCGGTTGTGTCTAGAAATGGAGATGGCTGGCACGTAAGGGAGAATAGACATTGAAAAGTTTAATGGCACAAACTTTGGGTTGGGGAAACTTAAAGTTGAAGACATGTTGGTTGATCAAGATCTATGCATCGCTGTGTCTGGCAACAAGCCTCCAGCCGTGAAGCAGGAAGATTGGGATCTAGTGGATCGAAAGGCCAGAGGACTGATAAGATTGAGCCTTGCAGATTCTGTTTTGTTGAATGTCCATGAAGAGAAAACCGCACATTCTTTATGGAAGAAGTTGGGAGACATTTATCAGGGTAAATCCTTGGTAAACAAGCTCTTCCTGATAAAGAAGTTGTACTCTCTAAAGATGGACGGAGGAACATCTGTGGTAGATCATCTAAACAGATTCAATATGGTGATTACACTATTAATTTTTATTGGTGTGTCCATTAGTGAAGAGGAGAGTTGTATGTTATTGTTGAGTTCTTTTCCTGATTCGTGGGATCACCTTGTGATGGCCATCAGAAGTACTAATACCAAATTTAAAATGTATGATGTAGTTGTAGCATGTTGAGCAGTGTTGGTTTGGAGTAGAAGTTCTAGGATGAAGCAGTGGCTACAACGTGTTACTTGCTGAACCGTTCTCCTACTGGGTCAGTGCAAGAAGATGAGTCCACTTTTTGGCCAAAAAGTGGAAGTGTTTTCCCTGATTTTCAGATTTTGTCTCATTTGAGCTTAAATTTTAAAATACTTAGAGATTGAATCTTGGAAAATGTCAGTAATATAAAAGATAGCCCTCTGAGTGTACTTTCCAAATATATAATTTATTTTAATACCCACATAATAAAAAATAACTTTTTGAATGGAGTTCTGAAAACTATGTTTTAAAAATGCCTGTTTCAGGACCATACCATGCATGTGTACGACCCACACTTTTTGACACAATTAAAATTATTTTCTCAAACCATTTTGGGAAATGGTTTGTAACACACTGAAGATTGATGAGCATATTTTTCTGTATTTTTTTTTCTAATATTTTTTTTTAAATAATTTTTTAATGGCCGTAATTATCTTTTTAAAAATTTGACATGTACGACCCACATAATTTGATGTAAACTTAACATTTTTTGATTTTTTTTTTTTTTAAATACAAAAGAATTTTGTGTAGATTGATGACATATAATTTTTTTCCCAAAATTCTTTAAAATAAAAAAGTTATTAAATTAACAAAATTAGTTAATATTTCAAATTTATGGACCCGATTTAGTATAAATTAAATGAAAAATAGTTAAAATAATCAATTTTTAAATAAATTTACATATTTAGAATCTAGACAGTATAATCTGAAATGGGTTTTAATTTCGTATAAAAATTCTCTGATTAGAGGCACGTAAACTATTTCTGAAGTTCATATTTGTGCTTTCATTCATAGAGATTTGAATTTGCAGGTTCATGTCTCAGGTGTGGCCATCCCAGGCCTATCCCGGGCCTAATCCCGAGCCAAGTGGCGGGTTGTGGAATCAACTTCCACAAAACGGGCCCCCGTTTTCAAACAAGCGCGACTTGTGGAAAAAAAAGGAAAAATGCCATTTAGAAACGGGGGCCCGCTTTTAAACAAAACGGGGGCCCGTTTTAGAAACGGGCCCCCGTTTTTAAAAACGGGCCCCCGTTTCTAAAAAACGGGCCCCCGTTTCTAAAAAACGGGCCCCCGTTTTGTTTAAAAGCGGGCCCCCGTTTTATAACAAAACGGGGGCCCGTTTTTTTTTTGCTTCGGACCCCCGTTATCTTTCGCCTCGGGAGCCCGAAGCATAAACGGGCCCCCGTTTTTTGAAAACGGGCCCCCGTTTATAAGAGCGCATTTTCCAACGCGCGGACTTCCGCGAATTTGTGACTCATTACCTTGCACTTGCCCTACTGCAACACTAGTCGACAAAATGCCTATGGAAGCATGGTCTGGTAAGAAGCCCTCGTTGAGACATTTACGTGTCTTCAGTTGTGAGGCGTATGCTTATGTACCTGATATGAGCAGGTCAAAGTTGGATAACAAAGCAGTGAAATGCATCTTCATTGGTTATGACATTGGTGTGAAGGGATACAAATTGTTGAACCCTCTCACCAAAAAGGTGTTGTACAATAGGAACATTATCTTCCATGAGATGAAAGTATTGTCTAGATATCCACAACTAGGAAAAACAAAAAAAGGAAAAGAAGGAGTTGAAATCCCTTTCACTTCTAAAAGGGAGATATTACAAACCCCAAATGTGTCTGAGACAGAGGACCCAAATATGCCTGAGGATGCAGAGAGCTCGAGTAATTCTACAAGTTCAGAAGAACATGATCATGAACTTCATGTTGAACCTCGTGAAGTATTACCGACCGAAGTAAGGAGATCCACATGGGAGAGAGGATAACCTGATAGGTACGACTATTCACCAGAAAGGTTTAATTACACAATGTTGAATGTTAATTTTGCCTATGCTTTTCTTACTAATGTTGATGAGCCTAGGACTATGAACGAAGCAATTAATATGCCAAACTCAGATTCTTGGTTGGAAGCCATGAAAGATGAAATGAAGTCATTGGAGAAAAATGGAACCTGGGATCTAGTACCCTTTCCTAAAGGTAGAAAGCCCATGGGCTGTAAGTGGTTATTTAAGAAGAAGTATGATCCAAATGGAAGCATTGACAAGTACAAGGCAAGATTGGTTGCAAAGGGGTATTCTCAAAAAGAAAGGATTGACTATGGAGAAATCTTTTCTCCTGTAGCTAAGCTAACATCCATTAGGTTTCTGTTGTCACTTGCAGCAACACATGACTTTAAAATTGTGCAGATAGATGTGAAGACAAGGTTTCTACATGGTGATCTTGAAGAGGAAATATATATGTCCCAATTGGAGTATTTTATGGAGAAAGGTAAAGAACACTTGGTTTGTAAGCTTAAGAAGTCTCTTTATGGTTTGAAACAATCACCCAAAATGTGGTATCATAAGTACGATTCATATGTTTTATCTTTTGGTTTTATGAGGTCTAAATCAGATCATTGTGTGTACTGTAAAATTGAACATTATCAGATACTTATTATTGCACTATATGTCGATGATATGTTGTTTATAGGCAATAATAAGAGAATGATCTTAAATTTAAAATCTTAGTTGTCCTTGAAATTTGAGATAAAATATTTGGGGGTAGATAAATTTATTCTGGGGATGGAAATCAGTTTAGATGGGGCTAGTAGGAAACTTTGGCTCAGCCAGAGAAAATGTATTACCACTATTCTTGAGCAGTTCAATATGAACGATTGCAAGAAGCAAGTAGTTCCAGTTTTACAGGGAACGAAGTTGCCAGTTAATGATAGTCCAAGGTCTCCAGATGAGGTTGAAGACATGAAGTGGGCACCTTATGCAGGTGTTGTTGGAAGCCTCATGTATGCAATGGCTAGTACAAGACCAGACATTTCCCAAGAAGTGGGAGTGTTGAGTCAGTTTATGGAAAATCCAGGAAAGTTGCATTGGGATGCTATGAAAAGAGTGCTTAAATATTTGAAGGGTATGACACAACACGCTTTGTGCTATCAAGGTAACTCAGCTAGATCAAGTAGATCAGTTAGCATTCAAGGTTATGTAGATGCTGATTGGGCAGGGGATGTTGATAGAAGAAGATCCACCAATGGATATGTATTCAAGGTGAATGGTGGTGCCATCAGTTGGATGAGAAAATGATAGAGCATAGCCACATTATCTACAAATGAAGCAGAGTACATAGCATCTACTCATGAATGTCAAGAAGTTTTTGGATTAAGTGCTTGTGTTTTGATGTTGGTTTTGATGCAGGGCAAATCACTATCTTATGTGATAGCTAGAGTGCAATTTGTTTGGGGAAGAATCCTACTTACCATGCTAGAACAAAACACATTGATGTGCAATTTCACTTGTTACATGACATGGTTGAAGATAGGAAGGTGAAGCTAGAAAAGGTTGGCAATGACAAGAATATTGCAGATGCATTGACAAAGTCGATGAGAAAAATTAAATTTAAATGGTGCGCAAGCGCCATGGGGCTTAAATCCCTTGACAGGTTATTAGTCTTTGTAGGATTTTGCCAAGATCAAGGGCATAATGAAAAGCATAAAAAGAGACAATAGAATGACAAGAACAAACTGTATTCTCATCAATATGCAAAATGATCAACTGGATTAACCAATACAATGAATATAGGCCTGCTTATATAGGCAAGGCCATATGGATGTATGAGCACACAAATATGACATGTGGCTCAATGAGAAACAAGGGTAGGTAAGAAATACTAGGGGTAGGTAGGAGAAATAATATAATATTCCACAAGAGGTGGATGACCCACCGAATGTGGAGTGTAACAGCAAAATAAGACCACAAAAGGTGGAATTTCTCCTACAGGCTCTACCCCTATGTGCACACTTCCCTAAGTGTCTCAAATCCAAACTACGAAGAGATGCATTATCCTAAGTTAACTTAAGTAAAGTGTAATAATATCCATAATGAATATTTATTTACACCAACTCCCCCCCTTAAGTGCAACTTAGAGGAATGAAGACTCAAGTCAACAATGCAAGATGGGTCCCGGCTACTAGGCCATGATAGGTACACATGTACAATATGCAAATGCAAGCAAAACCATGCAATGCAATCTCTCACAAACGGAGAAAGGGAGAAAACCCAATGGGAAAAAACTCCCCCCCAAAAGAGAGATGAATTTACAAAAGACTCTCAAAGAAGAAGGACAAAACCTCAAAGAGGAAAAAGCCCCCCCCATAAGAGAGGAAGGAGAAGTCAACTGACCCCCCCTAATGACACATCTCGCACCCCCAAGAGAGCTCACAACTGCTGGAACTTACTCTCGGTGAAAAGTTTGGTGAATATGTTAGCAACCTGCTCCGCTGTAGGACAATACTGCAAATCAATGACCTACTCCTGAATGAGCTCTCAGATATAGTGCATATGAATCTCGATGTGTTTGGTCCGCTGGTGCTAGACTGGGTTCTTCAAGATTGCAATAGCACTCTGATTGTCGCAATGTAGAATTGTCGGCCATGGAGTGGTGAATCCAAACTCTGTGAGGATCTGCTAGAGCCAAATGGTCTCAGTCGCTGCGTTAACAGTGCCTTGATTCTCAGCCTCAGTCAAAGAGAGAGCAATAGCCTGTTGCTTCTTGCTCTGCCAACAAATGGGGCCCGAACCAAGGTGAAAACTATCACCAGCCCAATCGGAGTCTGTGTAACCAACCAAGCGAAGTCCTATGCCTGCTGCATAGTGAATCCCATAGTGATGTGTACCCTGGATGTAATGAAGGATGCGTTTGGTGGCTTTCTAATGAAGCTCATGTGGTTTCTACATGAAGTGGGAAACCATGCCAACTGCAAATGAAATATCAGGGCATGTATGAGTCAAGTAGTTGAGACTACTCACAAGCTGACGATACAAAGTGGCATCAACTGGTGGAGAAGAACACTGAGCCTCAAGCTTGACTCCTGAAAGAAAGGGAGTTGGGGCAGGCTTACAATCAGCCATATGAAAGTGTGCAAGTAGATCAAGAGCATACTTGGGCTGCGATAGTGTAATCCCGGAAGGTGACTATGAAATCTCTATCCCGAGAAACTAGTGCAAAAGACCCAAGTCAGTCATAGCAAATCTGGCATGCAAAGCAGATTTGACCCTGCTAATGATGGATGAAGTACCCCCTATAATGATCAAGTCATTAACATATAGCACAAGTATCAAGTGAGAGTCATCCTGTCGCAAAATGTAGACATTCAGATCGGAATGATACCTGGTAAACCCTACGGAGAGAAGAAAGAAATCCATCTTGGCGTACCAAGCCCTGGGGGCCTGCTTAAGGCCATAGAGAGATTTCCTTAGTTTGCAAACCAAGGAAGTATCCTGGATGAAGCCCTGTGGCTGCTCCATATAAATCTCCTCATCAAGATCACCATGAAGAAAAACACTCTTCACATCCATCTGATGTACAGCCGAACCATAAGCTGCAGCAATAGCAAGTGTCAAACGAATGGAGCTCATCTTGGCTATAGGTGCAAAGGTCTTAGTATAGTCAACACCTGCAACCTGCGAGAAACCTTTCGCAACGAGCCAAGCCTTATACTTATCCACACTACCATCCGCTGGAAACTTGGTCCGATAGATCCACTTACATCGAACCATCTTTCTCCCCTTAGGGAGATGGACTAGATCCCATGTGTTGTTCCTCATCAAGGAACTATACTCTTCCTCCATAGCTTGGTCCCACTCAGGAACCCCTGATGCTTCCCTAAATGTCTGTGGATCAGAAGCGGTAGCAATGAATGCATGTGGAAGATCCTGATGTTGTGATCGAGTTCTCCACGTATCTAAAGGATCCCCAACAAGAGAACCCGCAGACTCAAGTGTCTGTCAAGCCCAACGAGGTTGAGGTGGAGGTGGAGAACGAGGCTCCTCAACTGCAAGTGGACCCTGCGGAGGTGTAACCTTGCGAGTTGGAGTTGAAGGAGTCTCATCATCTGAATCACAAACATCACTATCCATAATGGAGGAAGGTGGAAGAGGTAGAGAGGCTAAGCTAGGAGAGCTTTCCTCAAAGTGAACACTCCTCTCAATGAACACCTCATGTGTCTTTGGATCCATCAATCTATATGCCTTAACACCCTTAAGATATCCAACAAATATGCAAGGCCGACTCTGCGGTTCCAATGCCTTGCATTTCTACGGAGGTATGCGAGCCCATGCTGGACACCCAAAGACTCTGAAATGTCTCACAATCGGTTTCCTACCAGCCCAAGCTTCAAAAGGAGTAATACCTTGCAAAGCTTTGTGAGGAACCTGATTCTGGATGTGTGTGGCACAACTGATAGCCTCTGCCCAAAAGGCGGGATCAAGAGAATGTGCATGTATCATACAGCTAGCCATTTCTTTGAGAGTTCTATTCTTGCGTTCTACAACCCCGTTCTACTATGGAGTGTAAGCAACAGAATGTTGAAGATCAATCCCCTCAAATGTACAAAAATCCTCAAGTCTTTTGTTCACATATTCCCTTCCATTATCTATGCGAAGAATCTTGACCACTTTCGCTAATTGCTTCTCCACACAAGTCTTGAAGTCCTAAAATCTATCAAATACTTCACTCTTATGAATAAGAAAGTAGACCCAAGTGAAGCGGGAGTAGTCATCAATGAAGGTAAGAACATAGTGGGCCTTACTAAATGAAGGTGTTGGAAATGGACCTGCTACATCGCTGTGAACAATTTGAAGAACTTCCAAAGCTCTCCAAGCTTCCCCCTTATCAAACTTCTCCTCGAGATGCTTGCCCATGGAACAACATGAACATACACCCTCTGAAAAACTGATTCGAGGTAGACCTGTGACCATGTCTTGAGTGCTTAGCTGTTGAAGATAGCGGTAGTTGAGGTGACCAAACCGCTCATGCTATAGCTTACTTTTTGAATTTGAATGAGTAAGCAAGGCCCTAGAAGGTGAAATTGGCACAAAGTGGGAGAATGAATAAAGCCTTGAGTTGTCATTGACTTGTCCCACTGCTACCAAGGCATCATCATTAAGTTCCTTTACCACAACTGAATCTAGTGTAAACTCAACCTTTTTCCCATTCCCATAGTGAGTGATTTGGTAGATGGAGAGAAGGTTGGTAGACAAGTTAGGAACATAGAGAACATTCTCAAATGTTCCATCATCCATGTCAATTGAACCTTTCCCTTCAACCTCTACTTGTGTATCATCACCTATGTAAATGTGAGGTACCTTAGATGGCTCCAATGAAGAAAACTGCTCCTTTGTAGAACCCATGTGATATGAGGCACCCGAGTCAAGTATCCATTGCTATGAAGAACCTGTTGTAGCCACAAATGCTTACCCTTTTCCCTTAGACTGTGAGGAAGAGGAAGGAGATGAATCCTTCTTTGTGTAGGCGGATGGCAAGTTGATGTTGTTTTTCTTAAGAAGATTAGTTAACTCATCAACTTGCTTTGCGTGGCATCGATGCTCATCATGACCATACTTCTTGCAATATGCACAAGTTGGTTTATCCTTCTTAGGTTGTGTCCCCTTCTTGGAAGAGGATGAAAAATCTCCTTGTGAGGGAGAGGTTGATTGTCCTTTTTCCTGGTGTGGCTTAGACTTAGAGTGCTTCTTATTCTTGTTGGAATCTTTGCCTTGACTTCCTTGATTCCCTTGATTAGCCACCAAAGCCTTAGACTTTGAAGACTTGAGAAACCCCATGTTCAACAACTTAGATTGTTCCAATATTAACATTTCTGTGAAAGCATCAAATGAAGGCATAACATAGGAACTCCCCACTGTCAAACGAGGAGTTTGGAAGCTAGACACAAATGCTGCATATTTTGGTGCAAGCTTGTCCAACAAGTTGAATATCAACTGAGCATCCTTTTTGTCAATTCCACAATCCTTAAGCTTTGCTCTTAGCTCATTTGCTTTGGTGACGTAATCTTGGATTGTATCAAAACTCTTGGGATCCAAGTTGGTGAGCTCATTGTCAATTTGATAGCCTCTAATTTCATCAACTTGACCATACAATTTCTAAAACATATCCCAAGCCTCTTTGATTGTTTTACACTTCTCAATGTGAAAAATGAGGTCATCTGATACATACTTGTGCAAAGTTCCAAGAGCCATGCAATTCTTTGTGAGCCATTCTAATTGAGCATTTGGATCAACCTTAGGATCAGGTGGTGCTATTATTGTTCCATCTATGTAATGTGTGAGACCCTTTTCCATTAATTTACTCCATACTTTAATTTTCCATGATGCATAATTATGTGGAGTTAAAGGTGGAAATTTATTAGGACTCATTTGCAACAAAAATGGAAAGAGCACAAAGAGAGGCACAATCACACAAGACACCCCCCCAAATTCACTCAATCAAAGAACCCCCCCCCAAAAGTGATGATTTGACACTTTATACTTAGTGCGTATACAATGGGCCACTTGCAAAAAATGGCAAAGTGGACTTCTGATTACAAGTTTACAACTGCCTCAATAAGGCCAAAAGAGACTCAAACTGATAATGCAAGAGATCTAACTAAGATCCAAGCAATTTACAAGTACCTAATAGGCCAAATAAGACCAATATCTGAAAGTACAATTTCCACTCAAAATCTCTAAAATATAATCATAGATTATGAAATTAGACAAAAAAAAATGTACTTTAAAAAAAAATGGCACCTAAAAAGGAGGTCGTATGAGCTCAAACGAGGCCTTTGAAGTTGCAGAATTGAGGATTGGACAGGTATAGCTGAGAGAATCCAAAAATTATGAAAAACCTGTGCACCAAAATCAAAAAATAACCACACCATTGCGAAGATCACGAAATTTTAGCCCATTTCAAAAAAAATTGCACCAAAAAAGGAGCAAAAATGAGCAAGATATGGCCTTTCAAAGTTGGACTGCAAAACTGAAAAGCTCAATGGAGAGGGGGTCAAAAAATTTCAAAAAGCTGCTGATGTGGTACTGACATCAGCAATTCATGAGCTTAAATTTGACGCCCGTCTGGCCGTCACAAATATGTCATCCCCCTTGCATGGCGTCCGTACTGTACTGACATGCTGACTGTGCAAGTTGACTGGTTGTACGGACATATGATGTGGGTCTGTGACTGGGCAGACGGAGGTTGACTATGGGCCAGTGGCCGCTTGCCACGTGGCGGATGTAGGTCCGTCGATTTAGTGGATGCCGGCGGGAGCAAGGCGTCGCTGGAGAATACCGGTTGCCAGGAGCGAGGTCGTCGGAGGCGGGAGCTGGTGGAGCCGGAGAGCCAGGGTCACCGGAGGCGGGAGCTGGTGGAGCTGCCGGACGATGGGGACTGCATGGGTGGCATCAACGGACTGGCCTTGTAGCGCGGTATGGCAGCGACGGCGGCTCCGACAATAGGTACGACCCTGCAACCTGGGTACTGCAGAATACGGGGGGGTCTGCGGACCCTCAAAAAATAGCGAAAATATATATATTTTTTTTAATGCTTTTTCCAAAATGTTTTTCAGTTCTTTTTTTTCCAAATTTTTTTTTTTTTTTTTTAATCGTTGTTTTTCTAATTTTTTTTTTTGAAAAATAATAAAAAAATTTCGAAATCCGTACGATAATAGCGAAAATGGGGAAAAAAAATTTCTCACCAAAATAGGTCGACTTTATAGTCAAAATTTATGGAAACGGCCTCCCGGATTCAACGGTGATGTCCAAATCGTTGTACAACGCCCCTAAAAAATGAAGATCCCCAAATCCGAAAATAGAAGCCTCCAAAATGTCTCCAAAAAACTAATCAATGAAGCCCCAATAGCTCTGATACCATGTAGGATTTTGCCAAGATCAAGGGCACAATGAAAAGAATAAAAAGAGACAATAGAATGACAAGAACAAACTGTATCCTCATCAATATGCAAAATGATCAACTGGATTAACCAATACAATGAATATAGGCCTGCTTATATAGGCAAGGCTATATGGATGTATGAGCACACAAATATGACATGTGGCTCAATAAGAAACAAGGGTAGGTAAGAAATACTAGGGGTAGGTAGGAGAAATAATATAATATTCCACAAGAGGTGGATGACCCACCGAATGTGGAGTGTACCAGCAAAATAAGACCACAAAAGGTGGAATTTTTCCTACAGGCTCTATCCCTATGTGCACACTTCCCTAAGTGTCTCAAATCCAAACTACAAAGAGATGCATTATCCTAAGTTAACTTAAGTAAAGTGTAATAATATCCATAATGAATATTTATTTACACCAACAGTCTTGTTGAGTAACTCTACGGATATTAGTATGTACCTCGGCAAGTAGGAGATTGTTGTAGTACGTACCATACAGTTGTTGCCTCCTATGTATGGTTGTTGCCTCGGACGTACTGAGTTAACCCATATGATAGTTACCAATGTTGACTTGTACAGTGGTTCCAATGGCGTACAATGACCGCAGTGTAGCATCCATGGTATGGTGGTGTCTGTACATAGTTTGATGACCGCCGGATGGACGAGTGACAAGGCTTAGTTAGTTGACCGTTTGTGAAGTGACGGTTGCAATATTAGATTCCATAATGAATTGCAGGAGTATAAATTGTTGTAGGATTCATTAGGAATGTGTGATAGAAATTTGGGTTGATTGTAGCAGAATCTGAGCCTGTGCAAAAAGTTCGATGTCAATTGTATGTAATATTTTAATGTAATACAAAGGAGACGCTCGGCTTTTTGGTGTGTGGGTTTTTTCCCGAAAGGGTTTCCCATGGTAAAAATCTTCGTGTTGATGTGTATGGTCTTTATATGTGCTCTATGCTTCTTCTTAAGTCATCTTATGATTTTGCAATTTAGGAAGTAGAAAGATATTTTTGCTTACATCGTCTATGAATTGGCATTAGGAGATCATTTTCGCACTGTAGCTTTCCTTACAATATTGGCATGAGGATAAATTAGGTGATTTTTTCCCCTTAGGTGCTTACATATATGCATACTTGACTTTTTGTGAAGAGGAAATAGTAATACTAAAAGCCATCTGGTGTTTAGATAGTGAGGAGAATGGGCACTCTTCTTGCAATCATAGAGAGTGGATAATCCACAACCACTCCTCAAAGTTATAGTGGATCTAAAGCTCTCCATATGCAATCTCTTGACAACATCCACCAATAGATTTATCCTCCTTTCAATGAAATCAATTTCACTTCAGTATTTTGCTTTGTGCAGCACATGTCATTTATTTTTTCTATGCGTTGATTTTTTATTCCTTGTAATTTATAATATTTTTAATAGTGTCCTTTTTGTTTCCCTGTTATTATTTGGATTTCTTCTACTTAATTGGTATCTTGACAAATTAGTGGCAAAAAATCCTCTTCAAATTTCATTCAAGTTCTTAAAGATGTCCAAGGCTTTTACGATTACATTTTTTTTTCAATGGATATTGGAGACATGATGTCCACTTGCCATATCTTGCCAATTTCTTGTCTCTACTACACAAAAGTAATATGTATTCTAATAGTATATATGTCTTAGCTTAAAATGAAAAAAAAAACCCCAATATATTTTAGTTTGTTAGAAAGAACCTTCATCTTGGTGTTATCCTACGTTGGAATAGACATAAATGAAAAGTTGAATAAAAGATATGGAAGGTGGATGTTGGTTTTGGACAAAAATAAATAAAAGAGAAGAAAACAATTGTCTGACTAAAACTCGCATTCCATCTTATAATGAGGTAATTTATATCTTTATTTTAATCTAACTGGATTGACATATCTAAATATTGAGCTAAAACCCCGACTGAATAAGTTATCCTAGAAATTATTTCATAACTTAATGCTTTCAACTTGTTCCAATTCTTATCATTTTAAGTTGATGATGGTATTGTTTTTATGCTTCACAAGTACAACAATGTAATCAGCTTATAAAAATCTTTTTTTTCATAGCATTTATACACTACATATATCAATAACTTGATCCAAAAAAAAACCCAAGAGATCCAATCTAGGTAACTTCCATCACATATGAGTGGTATAATGTGTATATTTAACATGGTTTTGCTCTTTTTTGGGCAGTTTGATTTACTAGATCCATTTATTTATTTAGTTATAGATAAGAAAAAATCAATTAAAAAAAAAACTGCAAGTCACTTATAGATCTACCAATCATACAAGTTGTTGCTGCCAAGAACAAGCTAGACCTAAAAGAAAAAATAAGCAATAAATAATATTTGATGTATTATGACTAAGGTTTGAATAATAATTAAGTTTACTTAATGTTAAAATGATATAGTGTATATGTCCCTATTCCTTCAAATAACATTATCCTTAGATCATTCATCAAAACATGAAGAAGTGGATTTTTATTATATATAACAGACATATTCTACACACACATCATTGTAATTAATACAATAAAAATTCCATTATTTTTTTAAAGAAAATGATATTACAAATAATCAATACACTCTTTAGTTATTGTGCAAATACCCTTTGGGGATAAACATTGGTGTAAAAATTTGATATCTACGACATAATATTTCTTAAAATAAAATAAATTGGAATTTGTCAAATTAAAGGATATCAACAGTTCCATCTAAATTTAGTGATACAATATACTATTTATTGTTTACATAAATTTATAAAATTAATAGCTTTACTAAGCCTCTCATTTATTTACTACATTTATATTTACTAGTTTGATTGAATTCCCCGATTAGCTATTCATTCATTATAATTAATATAGTATAAATTATTAATCTCTTCTATTTGCTAATTGTTTGCAAAAAATTATATTCAATTACTATTACAAATCGACATGACAAGTACTCGCCACTACGTTGCAGTTGTTTCATTATTTTCTTCAACCCCAAATCATGTTTTAAATATAATAATAATAGATATTATCATCAATCGAATTGTTAGTGCCACTTATCTCATGTATTCCAACCTATATGGGTCTAAATTCAACCCGAATATCTAAAATTGCTCTTTGACAATCTATTTAAAAAAATTATTCTCTACTAAAGTTTTAACGTCTTCTCATTTATAATGATATATTAATAACATAGATTATTTTTAATTTAAAAAATAAAAAATATAATTTAAAAATTTAGTATAAAATAATTGATTTTTTTAAAGGGGTGATTAAAAAATTAATGGGAGATTATAAAATTGTTGGTCTATTAAAAGGGTGGTTTCAATTTGAAAGTGTAAATGAGAATGCCAAATAAATAACTCAATGTTTTCCTTTCAATTTTAATTACAAAATTTATTTGTTTAAGAACATGATGCATTTGAATTGAGATCATCATAAAAACTCGTCTGTCTGACCACCATAACTTTTTAAAAATATAAAAGTTCATTTGTCTGACCACCATAACTTGGTCAAAACTTTATGAAATTCAAATTTATTATTTTTAATCTTATAGTATACGAAGCATAGAATGTGACACATGTTTCGGATTCAAAAAATGTGATACCATTTGAAAGTTATAGATATGTTTCAGTCGGCCTATCAATCAGAACTTTAGTTAAAATATCACCACTTTTTGGCCCCTCATGATCCTGCACATACGCAGAGATGTGTTCATTTCTATGAATATAATTATTAGTTTTCATATAATGATAAATATGATATATTTTAGCCTTCCATGTCTCCTAAGCATCCAAACCATTCCAAAGAGCATGGAGAAATGTAAAAAATTTATGAGGATTGGAAGATTAGTGACACCTCATCCTAACATATTCATTTTAGCTCACAAATTCCAAACATTAGGGTGCAATAGGAAAATCTAGATGTGAAAGAATATGAAAATAATGAAAAAAACTTTGTTTAAACACCAATAGATTGCAAAAAAAAATTTTTAAAATGTATGTTTACCTGGATCATAATGATTAATGGAATCAAAAAGAGTTAGTTAAATTTAATTTTGTTCTTAAAAATTTAAAGGTAAAGTCTACTCTTACACACAGAAAATAACTCAAGATAATGATTTATAACTTGAAGAAAATACAAATAATGAATTTTTAATCATAGAAGACACGATAAATTTATTCTATACCAAAAAAAAAGAGTGCAAATTTGAGTAAAGTGTATGCAATTGTATGAGAATGTATAAATATAAAGATAGCTGAAGGGTGGGTTTAAGTCATATTTTACACAAGATTACACCCCTTATCAACAAGCAATTGTATTAAGACATTCTTTCTAAATGAACATCACATTTATTAAAATAGACATTCAAACATACAAATTTCACCACTATAAATATATGTAATTCTTATTATTTTTAAATGTTCTCACATTTTAAAATAATGTTAAAAATGATTTTGTGATAGCTTTTAAATGTGTTCTTATAACTTAAAAACTAAACAAGTCCCACATAGTGACAAGTACTTGCCTTTATAGTATTGTAATAAAAATGTTTGTTTTAATTCTTAATTATTATAATTTTCATTTATTGTTATTTTAAAATTATATTATTAGAATTATATTTTTATAAAATTAACTATAACTCTCAATTTCATAAAATATTATTAATAATTATAATAATTATAAACATTAAAATCAAATATATACATTTTTCTTAAAAATATAATCCTAATTTAATTATAAAATTTATATAATTATAATTATAATAATAAAATTAATCTTTAACTTAATTATTAATTATTAGCTTAAAGTTATATATTATTTTAATTATATTTATGTAATATTAATTATAATTGATCTTAATAAAATAAATATTAAAAATTATAAAATTATATTATATATATTAAAATGAAAATCATAATTCAAAAAAAGTATTAATAATAAAAATAGAAAGATGTCAAAAGAATTACACAAAATTATAATTATAAAAGAAACATACTTGAGTTATTTTTATTTTTATTTTTTGCACGGTAATAAGATTTTATTTTATTCAATTTCTGAAACAGAGCACATCATCATTTTAAGATAAATTTTCAGTCATCCAAAATACCACTCAAAACAAACACCAAACCAAAACCATCTATCCATGCTTAATAATCTAACAAGCAAACCACCCTACCCAAATCCCTTTACAACTTTGTCAAGCTTCAAAAAATCGCTTAGAGAAACAGTTTACAGTTTTTTTTAAACTGAGAAAAGCACACCACCACCCTGCTCTATCCGATTATAACTAAATAGGACCAAACCCCCAAGACGCAAGACAAAACAAACAAAAAATTATAAAATTCCATTACAGAGCAAGGAAATTCATTCATTGGCACCATGTGAGCTCCTCGGGTCCGCTCCTCCCATCTGCTCATCCACTGCCTTTCTCTTCTGCAGTCATAGCTCTCTGCACCTCGAACACTCTGCTTCTGCCTTAGCCTACTCAATCAATGCTTCCACACCCATCAACTACATAAAAACATTCAATGCCTCCCCATCTGTGCCTGGCCTCCTCTTTGCAACGAGCTTTGAATTACCCCTTTGGCCAACGTATGAATGGAATGCAATTCCCAAAACCCTCCTGCTCCTTATTTTCAATTCCTTCCCAAACATCAATTCCTACACCCGATATCACCCACTCAATAATTGAATTCATTCCATCTAGATAATCTTTGTGTACAATTTTCTCCATTACCCACTTCGCCATTTCCACCAGCGCACCCAAATCCAGTCCCCATTCTATGATTAATGAATAAACATCCATGTTTGTTTGGTACATGTGTCTCAAATCACCAAACGCCTTACCCAAGATCAACTGCACACATCTTACCAATATATCATCTTTAAAAAGAAAGATTACCTTCAATCTCCTTTCGATCATATCACCAAAGAAATGGCACAATTGCTTTCTAGTCTTCAGAGTAAAGTTCGCCTCCATAATTTCTCTGCTACAACAGTGCCACCACCCTACACCACACTTACTCAAAAGCTTCTTCAACATGAAAAGGTTTGTTGAAGCATCGAGAAAAGAGGACATGCTATCTTTAAATAAAACTGCCACTACAAATTTGGCCATAAATGCAGAGTGTCCTCTTTACTCTATCATCCTTCTTCACATCACTTCTCCAAACAAAACAGTCATTTAATTCGATATCATTAAAGTTTTCTCATTTAATAATGCGAACTAACCACTTAAATGATCATGAAACTCTTCTAAAGAAATGTGCCTAAAATGTTCAGTCCTTAGTTCGCCAATCGCTTCAAATGTTAGAGCCCATTTCGATAAGGTGTCAACTTCCATATTTCCAGATCTAACATGGCTGATACATAAATCTTTGAAAAATGATAATTCTTCCATTATATTAGCAATTGGATTTTGGAGATGCCATGCATCGATTCTCCCCTTCATAATTGCGTGAATGATTATTAGGGAGTCACCCTCTAAATGGATTTTCATGGCTCCCAAACTCTTGCCAAATCTAATAGTCGTTAATGCTACTAAGGCTTCAGCTACATTGTTTGTTCCATCATCTAACTTCTTCACTCCCAATGCCACCACATCCCCTTTCCAATCTCGAACAATGAAACATGTTCCTGATAGCCCAGGGTTACCTTTAGATGCTCCATCAAAATTAATTTTCCACCATCCCTCCATCGGTTCTTTCCAGGCAACCTCAATTTTCTCTTTTAAATCTAAATTTACCTAGCCAAGCCCCTTAACAGGTCTTGAGTTTATTTATTTTTAATAGAAATATTTGTTGTCTAATTCTTGTAATGAAATAATTTAATTATTTATTTAAATGTTTATTTTATTTTATTTAAATAGTGCGAATCAAATCCTTATAAAATAGTTAATCAATTCTATTACCTTTTTTTCAAAAATTAAAAGATATTAAAATTTTAATATATCTATATTAAAAATCACTTCATTTACAAGATTATCAATAAAAAATGAAAAAAAATATTTATAATAAAAATTTATTTTTTAAATATAAAAAAATTTATAAAAAAAGCCTATAAAATTTATCATTCTTATAACTTTCATCCAATCAATAAATAATTCTAGTTTAAAAATATAAATCACATTTTATATAAAAATCAAATTTATTTTGAAAACAAAAATAGTATAAGGAATTAATTAGATTAAGTGAATGCATTGCCTCTCCAAAAAGAAAGTCCTCGATTATACAAGTTTTATAACAGAGCAGCTGTAATATGTAACAAGTTTTATTTATAGACTCCAGGGTGTTTTGTTGTATCCTTCTCCATACCTCTTCAGTTCAACTGAAAACGTTCTCATACCCAAAATGGGGACTAGGAAACGATCTACTCTCGACTTATTGAACATTAGAGATTCGCTTCCCCTTCTTGGCTGAATTCCAATACCAAACGACGGGACAGCTGGTTGATGATGCAGAGGTCTTTATATTCTCTTGCAGTAAGCGTTCCTTTCCACATTCTCTCTCTCATTTTCCTTTCCTTTAGTTCCATCATCTGAAAAAGAAGGGAAAGAGGAAGGAGATTTCATCTAAGAATTAATCCTGTTGGGTCATGGGTTCCTCCAATCTTCTCCATTGCATTCTGTTTTTCCTGCTCATATCTACAGCATCCAGGGTTTATGCGAACTTCAATGATGAAGTAGTCACTGTATGGGGCGCTAAGAATGTTAAGCTATTGAACAATGGTCAGGAGATGCAGCTTTCTCTCACTAAGGAGAGTGGTATGTTTTATTTAATGCTTAACAACAGCATTTATTTGCATCTAGCTATGACTAGAGTCTTCTGTTTTTTCATTATTATTTTTATATTCAAGTTTCTTAGAATTTTTGTATAACGTTTTAGATCATATTCATGATCCATTATTAAGGTAATGGAGAGCTATAAGAGAAAATTTCTTCTCTTCTAACATTTTATTATCTTGATAGTGGATTACAGGGTTTGATCTGAAAAGTTGATGTGCAAATTCAAATACAATTGAATCCATAAATAATAGTAAATATGATGAATCTGAATTAAATAAAATCATAGAAACATTCAATCTAATTATCCGATCGATCTTAGATGCAAATTGGAATTTGGTATGCTGCAATATTCTTGGACCGGCTGCTGATTATAAAGATGATGAGTTTGTTAATGATATCAAGTTTTCACAATCTATAGCACTGCTCATTTTTATTTTTTATTTGATTGTGTTGAAGTTTTTGCATCAATATTTCAGATCACACTCCATGATCCATCATAAGAATAATTATCAAGTTTCCATAACCTACAATATTGTTTCTTTCTAGATTCAATTGTATTGGAGTTTTTGCATCAACATTTTTCAGATTACACTCCATAATCCATCATAAGGATAATATATGAACTATGAATTAGAGGAAAAGATGGATTATAGAGTATGATCCAATACATTGATATAAAAATTTCAACGTAATCAAATTCAGAAATATTAATGAACATATGAATCTAAATGAAATTGAAATGATCTGAAACCTTCTACCTAACTGATCTTAGATGCAAGTTGGAATTTGATATACTGCAAACAAAATACTCTTATATATTAAAATCTGATGTTTGGTTTTGTTTTAGGCTCATTAATCCGATCAAAGCAAATATTCATATATTAAAGTCTGATGTTTGATTTTGTTTTAGGATCATTAATCCGATCAAAGCAAACGTTCTTGTTTGGTAGCTTCACTATGCTTATGAAGCTTGTTCAAGGAGACTCTGCGGGCACAGTAGCTTCATTCTATGTAAGTGAGAGTAAGGAGCTGGTGATTTGTTTCATTATAAGTTAATGAGTGAATCTGATTATAGGATGCATAAATGTCCTTCTGTGAGGATGCAGCTTACCTCTCTGAGTAATAATCATGATGAGATTGATATGGAATTCCTCGGAAATAGTTTGCGACAACCTTACATGTTGCACACCAACATCTTCATTCAAGGAGTGGGAAATCGGGAGCAGCAATTCTCACTATGGTTCGACCCCACAGCCGACTTTCACAATTACACCATCCTTTGGAATCCCTGGCAGATCCTGTACTTTTTTTGAATCTTAATCATCTATTTTCATTTTTGGTTTTGTTTTAGATCAGTTAGTTTCTTTTGATCTTGGAATTCTATTATAATTCAAATAATACACTCTAAGTTTTGATTTTTTAAGATCGTTCATGTGAAATCACACTCTATTTTTTTAGGATCCATTTAATAATATGAGTTAAGATGAATCACTTAAACAAATCAATGCTTAGAATGTGTTATTTAAGTAGGATCCACTTTTCTATAAGACCTATCTATTAGTGTGGGCACTCTCTTCTGTTAGAACCCATCTAATTGTATGAATTAAGACGAAGTAAACAAATCAAAGCTTAGACTCTGTACTCGTTTAAGTAGAACCTACCAATTATTGTAATTTAAGTCGAACCATCTAAATAAATCAAAATTTAGAATGTGTTGTTTAAGTCAAATCAGATATTCAATAATAAGTAACTAAACGTAAATATCATGTTTCAGGTTTATGGTAGATGGAATACCAATAAGAGTGTATGGCAACCATGAAGAGGAGGGGGTGCCATACGTAAAGAAAGCCATGAAAGTGGATTCGAGCTTATATAACGGAGAGACATGGGCCACACAAAGAGGCCGTATCAAGGTTGACTGGTCCCACGCACCATTTGTGGCTTTCTTATCCAATTTCAAGGCAGCAGCCTGCAAAAACAGCAGCCAAACTAATCAGTGTTCTTCAAGCAGTAATCCAGATTACTGGTGGAATCAGCCAGCTTTTCACAGCTTGAGTTTCGAACAACAACAATTGTTGAAATCGGTTCGCAAGAGCCATCTCCAATACGATTATTGCCAAGATAAGCATCTATTCAAAAATGATCAACCTGCTCCTGAATGTGCCTTCGAAATAATCTAAATAGCTCAACTCCATTCCATTCGAAAGAAGTGCAGGCATTTCATGGCCATGCTTGGCCGCTCAAAGGTCTCCAATTATGTTTTAGTTATTTATTTATATCAGTCTATTCCGAAAGGAAATATGCATTGGATCTTTTCTGGGAAACACTACTATTGTGGATTCATAATGTTTTGGTATTTAAAAATAAATATTTTTTTGTATGTTCAAGCATATTGGTATATCTAAAGATTCTAAGTGTTAGAAGAGAATCAGCGTAGGAATATTTGGAAGATTAAATGGAGTTATAATCTACATTAGATTTTACATCTAGATCATTTGTACGTTTGCTTGATGTCTAGCATTGTGGCTCATGGTCTATGATAATTTTTTGAAATATGAAAATAATGAGACTTGTCTATTTTCTTATGAAGGTTTAATAATTATTACATATTAGAGTAACCATTCTTTGTATATCCCACAGATTTCCTATTCTTGGCTATGGTAGTTTCTATGTTGAAAATGCATTGCATTAGAGGAGATGTCCATATTGGATAAGATAAGTGTTAGTTGCTTTGGGAATCGCTATGTACAATGTCATGAGAATGGGAATTTGTTATTTTTGACACAATTTAGCTCTTAGGCATTGAAGTTGGTTTGGGAAACCATGGGTTCCTACTTCTTCATGTTGAGCTTTATAAATATATGGAGCCTTATCCCATTGCGTATGACAGGTTGAAGATATTTAAAGACATTGTTGTGTTGTCAGAACAATTCCAAAATCTTCTACTAGTGTGAAGACTCCTAAAGAGCATAGCTAAATGAGATTGTATTGTAACTGTTATTTTGTTGATTAATATAATTGAACTGAGTGTTTGGAGTGTGGGTTTTTTATTGAAAGGATTTTCCCACATATATGTTGTGCTATGAGTTTACTTTCTGTTTAATATTTATTTATGTTTATTTGAATGTGCAACTAAATCTATAATTGTTAAAGGGTTTAAATGATTTTTTGTATTCACTCTCTTGTATAGATCACTGTAGGAAGGTCTATTTTGTCACCTAGTTTCCTTTTACTTAATATCAAAGCCTGATCAAAATTGGTCTCAATTGTGGGGTTTGTTCAGTTTTTTGTATTGGTCTATGTTTTAGTGGGAGTTTTGCAAAAGTTATTTTCTTGATGTCCTATTGCAGAAAAATATGGCAAGCAAATCTATTAGGATTTAGATAGAGAATGATTACTTTTAGTGAAGCATTAGTTGTATCTTTGGCAATGCATGCATTTGAATATGTGTGGTTAATAGACTCCGAGGCATCTTTTCACATACCGACTGTTTTTCAATAGATGAAGAATTTGATGGCGGAAAGGTATATCTTGGTGATGATTCTCATCTAGAAATAATTAGTTGTGAAAGAGTCTAAATTAAATCCCTTATGGTAGAAATAAGTATATTGATGGTGTGTTGCATATCTTGAATTTGGCACAAAATCTCCTTTCAGTAAGTAAATTGAATCATACAAGTGTGTAGGTTTTCTAATCTTCTAACAAGTTGAAGGAAAAAGTTTAGATTCTTCATTTTCACCATCAGATAAAGAAATGAATAAATTTGTTGCATCTACTTGTGCTTTCTACGTACCTAAGGGTGCTCATTGTTTGGAGATGAATCTTCTTGGAAAGAAGATGATCTTATGGCACCAAAGACTCAGACGTATTGGCAAGAAGGATCTCAAAATAGTCAAATCTAAGAGCCTTTTAGAAGGCTTTCAATATTGCAATCTTGATATTCGAATTCTATGAGTATTGTATCTTTGGTAAACAAAATTATGAACAATTTTATTAAATTTCTCATGTCTTCTATGGTTTTGGACTACATCCATGCAAATGTGTTTGGTCCTATAAATGTTCCTTCATTATAAAAATATGTTTACTTTGTTTCTTTCCTACATGATTGTAGTGGAAGGACATTTGTTTATTTCCTTAGGAGTAAGGCTGAAGTCTTTAGTCATTTTGAGGAGTTCATATCCTTGGTTGAAAATTAGATTGATCTAGAAAGTAAATGTTTTAGAACTAACAATGACAATGCATTTTATTCTATAGAGTTTAAAAAGTTTTATACATAGCACAAGATTGAAACACATAAGACAAATCCATACACCCCTTGACAGAAGGGATTTTTAGAGAGAATGAATAAGATGTTGTTGGAGAGGGCCAGGAATATGGTGAGTGGTTTTGGCCTTGAATAGAAGTTTTAGGCTGAAGTTGTAACTATTACATATTATCTGATCAACAGTTCTTTAACATTAACTCTTATTGATTAGACACCCATGGAGGCCCATGGTTTGGTTAAAAATCTTCACTGAGGCATCTCAAAGTATTTGGTTACGAGGCATATGCACATGTGTCAAGTGAGAAGAGGTCTAAGTTAGAAAATAAGGAGATTAAATGTATATCATTGGCTATGGTGTCAGTAAGAAAGGGTTAAAGCTTTGTGTAATTCCCACTCTTGACAAGACTCTTGTTTCATTTTGGATTGACTTGATCAGACCTTTATTTTGTGCGGTGGATATGATTTGACTTATATGATGCATGGACATTGATAATGACTACTTACATTTTTAGATGATTATTTTGATGATAAACATTACATGACCTTATACTATTGATGTTACTAACTGTGCTTATGACTAGTTATGATTTATAGATGGTTAGTAATGGTATTTTGGTTATCATGTGCTTTGGTAGATTTCATGGATCATGCCTCATTTTGGAATGGATATACTAACCCTAGTTTGGTTTGATTATGATATGATGTTTCATGATTTGTATGCTCATTGTATGGGTACTGTTTGACTGTCTTCGTGAGGGATCAATGCCACATCACTCATTGTGAGTGGGATGTGTCATTGCGATATCCCTCCACTTTCCTGTCTTGTATGTATTTGTGTGTGTGTGTGTGTGTGTGTGTGTGTGTGTGTGTGTGTGTGTGTGTGTGTGTGTGTGCACATGCATCTTTGTTGTGGTTGCAAGTGCTTAGACATTCATTTCTCCCAGGCAATTGAGTGTGAGCTCCCTTGGCTTTACAGGTGCGAGCGTTTCTTTTTCCGATGGCAAATACGTGGTTCGGAGATGTCATTGGCTCCCTACCCACACTCTAGGTTCAAGTTGTCGTCAGTTCTTGTCGTCAGTTTTGGTGAATTTCACCATGTCCAGTTGGTTGTCGTGAGTTGTGAGTATGTGGCATGGTGAGTTTGATTGTTTAGTTTATTTAATTTATTTAAATTGTAATTTATTGACTATAGTAATAGATTAATTTTTTAATCTATTTAATAGAAATTTTTATTTAGTGATAGATTGATTATTTAATTTATTTAAATATTGGCGATAAATGATTTATCATAATCCAATGATTATTTAATAATAAATTATGACTTTTACTAGTGGCAGTGTTATTTTAATTTATTACAATTTAGCGAATTTTTTTTATTTAATTATTTTGCTATTAAATTGTTTAATTGAGATTTTATTTAATATTTAATGTTTTTCAGTTGATTTAAATTATTGCATTTATTTAATTATTTCTCTTTAATTACTTTATTTATTTAATGTTGATTTTAATTTTAATTTATCTATTATGGGTTGATTATTTTAATGTTTAAATAATATTTTGAGTTTTATGAGGATGAGAGCAATATATTTCTATTTTGATTTTTAATTTTAATTGGATTTTTAAAATCCCATAAAAGAAATGGGAAGAATAAGTCAATTTATTATATAGTTGTAGAGATGAAATATTTCTATTGGCTGATTATAAGGCTAGGGTTTTCCAATTTCTCTTTTTGGTTTTTATATTTTGTCGTGAATTTCATTTTGGGGGTTCTTCTTCTTTCCTCTTCTTTTGCAACTATTTTTCTATGAGCATTTTTGGAGAATTTGGGGAATTTGTGGATTGGAGTTTTTGTGCTAGAAGGTTTTGTAATGTAGCTAGAAGCAGTGGGCAAGATTCTTCACCAGAGGCTCTCTTCCATAACACAAGAAAGAGGTTGGCCTCTTCTTTTTTCCTCTTTTTGTACTATTATCAAATCTTATTGGTGTATGTCTTCATTGTGTTTGAAATTGCTAGTGAATCCAGGGTAGAATGAGTAGTTTACTTCCTAAATGAGTTTTGCATATGAATGAGGGAATGAAAACTATATTGCTATAAAATCTGCATGTAATTAGTGAGAATGTTGTTGTTTGAAATCCATGTTTGAATTTATCAAGCTTTCTCTATCAAACCCTTCTTTATGATTTATGGAATTGCAAATTTGGGTGTATTGACTACTGTTATCACTATATTTATTTTGTATTTTAAGAGGCAATTTGTTTACAATGCCCTTGTTTTGGATGGGTTGTTGGTTGTGTGCTACCCCTTACCTTATTTATTCTTTTAGCAGCTATATTACCCTATCACCCTTTTTATATTTTGTTTTCTGTTGAATTCAATTTTACCCACATCATGGGTTTGGTGCATAGAACCACCCATGACGTGGTGGTGTGTTGTTGCACCACCACCATGTCGTAGTGGGTTCTTTAAACCCCCTCACGACATGGAGGGTGTAGCAGCACCACCCATGTTGTGGTGGTGCCTAGCACCACTCACGACATGGTGGGTTCTGTGGTACCTCCCATGTCGTGGAGGGTGCAAGCACCACCCCACGACATGGTGAGTGCAGTTGCACCACCATGTTGTGGTGGGTGCAGAAGCACCACCACAATATGGTGGGTGCTCAGCACCACTAGTTTTGTCATGATCTGTTATAAATCCCTGCTTTTGGGTAATATATTTGCCTAGTCAATAGTGAGTAGGGTAAGTGTACTAAGATGGTGAACAAAAAGGGGGGTATAAGTGGCCTCTTTTTTTCTTTTTTTTTTTAATTTTTTCTGAAAATAGGTAAACCAGAACTTCAAAGAGATATTTGAGTGTCATGCACTCAAAACTAGGAGTTTAGCAAAGAATAATAATTGTATTACTTTGAATCTAGTTTCTAAAATAGTAAAGTTTTTTAAAATTGGATAAGATTAAGAGGGTCAAACCTCTCACGCACAAAAAATGTTCCTGATTTTTTCAGAAAAACATAACATAGCTGTTTTCGTACGCTACACAAAATATATAGTTATATTTATTATTTTGCAAAACCCTTTGGTAGGATGATAAGTAAGAGTGAGATCTAGAAGTTGTGTTTGAGTATTTTTTTTAATGATTTTTTGAAGTGACCGCATCCTGAAAATTTGGTACCTGTTTGTATGTTGAGCATAACTTGCATCAAAATAATAAAAATGCAAACTTTCTTTTTTTAAAGTTTATAGAATCTAGTGTATAACAATAATATGTAATTTATTTTGAATTTGGTCAAGTATATCAGAAGTTATTAAAAAAATGGTAGACATATGTCTGTGAGGACTATCAAGGCACTGCATGCTAATGTTGTTCAAAAATTTAAAAAACAAATATGGTCAGAAAGCTGAGAAGACGTGTGAGATTATGGTGGTAATTTTAGAGATACCCACTTGATCATTTGTAAACCTGATGACGACGAAGTCGATAAATCATGTTGGAAGATGAAAAAATGTGTAAAGGGACAAAAATGGAGGGAAAATGGGCTTGCAAGTCTTAGGGTCATTTTCCAACCCTCTTTCCAAGCCAAAACCCACTCGAGTTTTAAAAAACAAAAATGTACCATTCATAGTTCTACATAACCCGTACGGGCTATGTAGAACTAAAACCATCATTTTGAGTTTCACAAAATCCGTACAAGTTGTGAAGACATCAAAATGTATGCTTGTAACTGAGCATTTACTACACATATGTATAGACATACATATATAATATGTGTTTATGTACGTATGTATGCATATCTATAATTTTATATATATATATATATATACATGCATGTATCTCTTCTTTTCTTTTCTCTAGTCTTCCTTCCCCCATCGCCATCTCTATCTATTCTGAGCCCTAATTATCCTCAAGTTCTATCTCATCTCTCTCCCCCTCACACTTCTCTCTTTCTCGAGTCTCTCACCCTCTTCTCTCTCTCTCTCTCTCTCTCTCTCTCTCTCTCTCTCTCTCTCTCTTTATCATATTCTCACCCTCTCCCCCTTATCTCTCTTTCTCTCCCCCTTCCTCTCCCTCTCCCATCTCTCCCTCCCCCTCTTGTTATCTTATCCTATTCTCTCTCTCCCCCTCCCCCCGTCTCTCTCTCATCCTCTCTCCCTCTCCCCCTCTCCTTTTCTCAATCTCTCTCTCTCCTCCTCTCCTTTTCCCAATCTCCCTCCCTCCCCCTCTCCTTAGCCTACTCTCTCTCTCTCTCTCTCTCTCTCTCTCTCTCTCTCTCCCCCTCTCCCTCTCCTTATCCTATTCTCTCCCTCTCTTCCTCTCTCTCTCTCTCTCTCTCTCTCTCTCTCTCTCTCTCTCTCTCTCTCCTTTTTCCAATCTCCCTCTCTCTCTCTCCCTCTCTCTCTCCCTCTCATCCTCTCCTTTTCCCAATATTTCTCTCTCCCTCTCCCTTCATCTCCCCCTCCCTCCATCCCCCTCTCCTTATAGTCTCTCTCTCTCTCTACCTCTCCTTTTCCCAATCTCCCTCTCTCTCTCTCTCCCTCTCACCCTCTCCTTTTCCCAATATTTCTCTCTCTCTCTCCCTCTTCCTCCCTCTCCCTCTCCCTTTGTCCCCCTCTCCATATCCTATTCTCTCTCTCTCTTTGTCTCTGTCTCTATCTCTATCTCTGTCTCTCTGTCTGTCTGTCTCTCTCTCTCTCTCCCCCTCTCCTTTTCCCAATCCCTCTCTCTCTCTCTCTCTCTCTCTCTCTCTCTCTCTCTCTCTCTCCTTTTCCCAATCTCCCTCTCTCTCTCCCTCTCACCCTCTCCTTTTCCCAATCTCCCTCTCTCTCCCTCTCCCTTCGTCCCCCTCTCCTTATCCTATTCTCTCTCTCTCTCTCTCTCTCTCTCTCTCTCTCTCTCTCTCTCTCTCTCTCTCTCTCTCTCTCTCTCTCTCTCTCTCCCTTCTCTTTCTTTCCCTATCTCTCTACATCTCTTCCTACCCCTTTCTTTCTCTTTCTCTTTCTCTTTCTCTGTCTTTGTCTCTGTCTCTCTATCTTTCTCTCTCTCTCTCTCTCTCTCTCTCTCTCTCTCTCTCTCTCTCTCTCTCTCTCTCTCTCTCTATCTCTCTCTTGCCCTTGCTCTCTCTCTCCCTCTCCTTTTCCCAATCTCCCTCTCCCTCCATCCCCCTCTCCTTATCCTATTCTCTCTCTCTCTCTCTCCCTCTCTCTCCCTCTCTCTCCCTCTCTTAATCCTATTCTCAACATGTCTCCCTTCTCTTTCTTTCCCTATCTCTCTCCCTCTCATCCTATTCCCTTCTCTCTTTGTCTATCTCCCTCCCCCTCTCCTTATCCTATTCTATCCCTCTCTTCCTACCCGTTACTCTCTCTCTCTCTCTAACTCTCTCGCCCTCCCCCTCTCTCACCCTCCCCCTCTCTCTCTCACCCCCTATCCTTATACCTCTCTCTCTCTCTCTCTCTCTCTCTCTCTCTCTCTCTCTCTCTCTCTCTCCTTTTCCCAATCTCCCAATCTCCCTCTCTCCCCCTCTCCCACTCTCCGTCTCTCTCTCTCTCTCTCTCTCTCTCTCTCTCTCTCTCTCTCTCTCTCTCTCTCTCTCTCTCTCTCTTTGATGCATAGGTCTTCAGTAGTAGTGTGGCAAACCCCACACACAAACTCACCTTCTACTAACACAATCTCAAGCCTATGAAGGCTTCAACTCACACTCAAAACCAAAAATTGAATTTTACCCCTCACAAGGGTTGGAAAACACCTTTAATACTTCCTTAGGTCCTAACAAGACCTTCCACAACATTCTTGCCTCACAAGGATGGTAAATTTTGTTCTTTATCCCTATTTGCACCTACCCGGCTAGTAGCCCTATTTTACTACTTTTTCAGTCTTTACTCCAAAAAGTGCCAAAAAAGGCCTAAAAAAAATTGTAGTTTGAAATACCCTTTTGGAACTTATTTCAGACACCAAAGAACTAGATCCCCAACTTGCTCCAGCACCCCTAGACACCTACTTGGGTCACAGACCTAGTTGATCAAATTAGGCCTGGATTATAAGGGAAGTGTATGGGAATGGGATCACAAGGAAGATCCAATGCTTCAGAGGGCTTGCCTATTGTCTAGATTCACCAATTTGACTATCTAACTCCTTTCCCCAATGTCTTGCATCTTGCAATCAATTAATTCTTGATTGTTCTAATCTAAACCCTCACAAAGTTTAGACTAGGGCTTGGTGGAAAAATGGCAAACCAACTCCTCTGGCCTCTCCCCTTTGGAATCTCATAATACACCCTCCTAAATTTAATTCTACTAGTGTTTGTTGAAAACCAATGAATAGATTGCAAGTTAGGGCATCTTCTATATGTCACACTAGGAAAATGGAGGGTTTCAGACCTGTAGAGGGCAAATTGTCAATATCTTCCTTCAAACACCACTTCAAGGGGTCAAACCAGGTTCATTTTAAATTTAACTCAATGTTCCACCTTACCAAGCCAAAATCTTACAAAACCATTCAATTATTTGTACGGACGGTACGGAAAAGTAACACAATTCTGGCAAAATCAGATTTGTTTTATTCCACACTCTCCACTGAACTTCTCCAAATCATCCAATACCTTCAAAAACCTTTCTAATTGGTTGCACAAGATTAAATAGGCTTCTCTCAATGACCACAACCAACTTTGAAATGGTTGTGACCGTTGGAGAGAAGTTACATTCCAACCGACAACTTCCAAAAGTTGCTTTGACAACAATGACAACATTTATGCAACTTTTGCAATTTTGAATCCCTAAGCACCTAAACCTTATCAAACATATCTAAGGATATCATTAACCTTTAAAACACCTAAGACAAAATTCTAGGATCATAAAACACAAAATTTCAAAATTCAAGCCGACATGGCCTAATAGACCTCTAGGCTTGTATGTGCACCTCAGAGGTTATTGACCACACAAAGGTATTTTATTACATATAGGGTGATCCTTGAGATCCAACCCATTATAGAAACACAAGTAAACATAAAACAAACACTAGACACCCCTAATGGCATGAAAACACCATGAAAAGAAGAGGTTCCCTGCACCATACTCCCCGGACTAAAGAAACTCAAGTCCCTTGAGTGGGTATGTCTGCAATTTTGGTTCCTATCCTCTCAATGGATTATGAGGTCATCCATGTAGCATCTTCTAAAGGTTGATTTCTCCATTTGACCAAGTATTCCAAATAAGTCTTCCTCCTTGTTTGCTTGTTGACCCTTTGATCCAAAATACACTCAATTTCTCGTTTGGATTGTGTGGGAAGTCCTTCTATCATGTCTGCAATAGAGGAATAAGATTCACCTGCATCACAAACATCATCAACAACACCCTTATATGCATATATATCAGAGACATTAAATATAGGTGACAGTTTCACATCTGGGGGTAGATCTATTTTGTATGCATTGTTCCCACATCTTTTGAGGACCTTGAAAGGACCTATCTTCTTCATGAGTAGCTTGGTGTATTTCTCCTTAGGGATTCTTTCTTTGTTGAGATGAATCATCACCATATCTCCCACCTTAAGTTGAATATCTCTCCTTTTTAGATCTGTTGCTTGCTTGTATTTCTTAGAGGTATGAATAAGTTTGTCTTTGTTGGTGTGTATCCTTCATGACTTCAACAAATTCATCTACTTGAGCACTTCTTCTATCGATATTCTTCACATCTCTAAGCTCAATAATACCCTTGGGATGTGTGCCATACATAATTTGGAAAGGACTTAACCTTGTACTTCTGTTCACAAAGTCATTATAGAAAAAATTTGCCTATGGGAGAATGGTATCCCAAGTAGTTCCATGCTCCTTGGTCAAGCACCTTAACAAGTTTCCAAGGGACCTATTTATTACCTCAGTCTGCCCATTAGATTGAGGGTGATAAGAAAAAGAGAAACACAAGTTAGTCCCCAACTTATGCCACAAAGTTCTCCAAAAGTGTCCTAAAAACTTAGGATCCTTGTCCGAGATAATGCTCAAGGGTAACCCATGAAGTCTGACAATTTCCTTGAAGAATAAAATTGCAATATTAGAAGCATCATGTGTAACCTTGCAATGTAAGAAGTGTGCCATCTTTGAAAAATGGTCCACCACAACATAGACACTATCATAACCTAACTTAGTTCTAGGAAGGCCTAAGACAAAATCCATATTGACCGAATCCCATGGCTTGGTAGGGATTGGTAAAGGAGTATAGAGACTTGTATTTGAACTTGTACCTTTATCTCTTTGACACACCACACACTCTGAAACAAATTTCCTCACATCAGATTGCATTCTTGGCCAAAAATAGAACCTTCTAACCAACTCAAGGGTTTTATCAAGTCCAAAATGTCTTGATAAACTCCCACAATGCTTTTCCTTGACAATATTCTCCCTCATTGAATAGTTAGGAATACAAAGATGACTACCCTTGAAAAGCAATCCTTCTTGAAGCATATATTCTGTATAATCAGTATGAAACCTTTCATTCATAGATTGACAAACCTCATAAGCCTCCTTGAAATATGCATCTTATTGGTACATGCCCTTCATAGCAGTGATCCCCATGCTTTCTAATTGAATCTCTTGGATTACTAAGTTCCTCCTACTAAGAGCATCTGCAACTTTGTTGGCCACTCCCTTCTTATGCTTGATAGTGAATGTGGAAACTTGAAGGTACTCCATACACTTCATGTGTCTATGATTGAGTTTCTCCCACCTGTTCAATCTTAAAGCATGGGTGTTAGTATAAACCACAAATTCCATAGGTAATAGATAGTGCCTCCATTTCCTAAGGGATTGTACCAAAGCATGCATCTCTAGATCATAGGTTGAATATTTTTTCTTTGCTTCATTTAACTTCTCACTGAAAAAGGCCATAGGCCTACCCTCCTGACTCAATACTCCTCCTATAGCCTTCTTAGATGCATCACATTCAATAGTGAATACCTTATGAAAATCAAGAAGGACTAAGATGGGCTGCTTTGCAATCTTTATTTTCAAATACTCAAAAGAATTGTTAGCTTCATCATTCTAAACAAATTGAGACTTTTTTCCACCCTTGATGGTATCTATCATAGGAGAACTAAACCCACTAAAATTTCTTATAAACTTCCTATAAAAGCTAGCTAAGCCATGGAAATTTTTTACCTCACTTGCAGATCTAGGTGTGGGTCAATTAAGGATTACTTCCACCTTAGATGTATCCATTCTCAGATTACCTTTGGAAACAACAAATCCAAGAGACACCAATTCCTCCTGCAAGAAAATACACTTGTCCAAGTTGACCTTCAACTACTCCTCATTCAACCTTTTCAATACCAAATCCAAGTGCATCAGATGTTCATTTCTATCCTTACTGAAAATCAGTATATCATCCAAGTATACTACCACAAAGTGATTGATAAAGGGCTTAAGAACCTCATTCATTAAACTCATAAATGTACTAGGGGCATTGGAAATCCCAAATGGCATTACCATCCATTCAAACAAGCCTTCATTGGTCTTAAATGTTGTCTTCCATTGGTCTCCATCTCTGATCCTAATTTGGTGATAACCACTTTTCAAGTCTATTTTGGAGTAGTACTTGGCCTCCCCTAGACAATCCATCAAATCCTCTATTCTCGACATTGGGAACTTATATCTTATTGTTATCCTACTGATAGCCCTAGAGTCTGTACACAACCTCCATGTCCCTTCTTTATTAGGAGCTAGCCCTGTCAGGACTACACATGGGCTTATACTCTTCCTAATGAACCCTTTCTCAAGCAAATCTTGGATCTGTCTTGCAACTTCTGCATTTTGTTCAGAGGTCAGGTTATAGGTTGCCTTGTTAGATAGTGTAGCACCCAGTATAAGGTCAATGCAATGACTTCTCTTTGGAGAGGTAGAGTATCTGTAGTACTATCTGCAACAATTCCCTTGTATTTATCTAGTAGATCCTGAACCTCCTTAGGCCCAACTTTTCCTCTTGGCTCATGGCTCTTAGGCTGCTTCTAAGGTTCATCCCTAGGCTTTAAAACTATGGAAAAGAAAGGAGTATCCTTCTCCTTCAAATCCCTCATGAACTCTTTCTCATCTACTAGCATGACACTAGTCACAATGTGTTTATCTTTACTGTCATCTGGGAGGGGGGTCATGGTAATGTTCTCTGTATTTTTGGTGATGGTGTAGACATTCTTTCTACCCTCATGCCTAGCATCCATATCATATTGCCAAGGCCTACCAAGTAACAAATGGAAAGCATCCACTTCTACCACATCACACAACACTCTATCCTTATATTCACCAATTGAAAAGTCTACCCAAACTTGTTCACTATTCAACACTTGTTGTCCCTTGTTCAACCAAGATAACTTATAGGGATAGGGATGAGGAACTCTTTGCAAGTTAAGCTTGGTGACCATATCAACAGAAGCTATGTTATTTGTGGACCCAGAATCTACAATGACCTTACAAACTTTACCTTGTACCTTGTAAGTGGTTCTGAAAAGTCCTCTGAGGTGGTTCTTTGTTGATTGGTTCCTTCAAGAGAGTCTTTTTTATCATCAAGAAATATCCTTTCTCCATGTCTGTAGGTCTTGAAGTTGATGAGTGGTAGGAGGTCATGCTCTAACTATCTTCCTCTTGAATAAAATGTGCTCTTCTTTCACCCCCTTGACCACCATTCCATTGCTTCTCTGGGCACCTAAAGGATTGATGTCCCACCTGGTTACAAGAGAAACACCTACTGGTGAAAACACTAGTTCCTCTTCCACCAAATATTCCTCTTCCATTTTCTCTTCTCTCTCTAAAACTACCTTTGTTCCCTGATTCTCCCTCATGTTCCTGACTACTTGTTTCTCCTTGGGGTTTAGGATATGATCCTCTAGCATTGAATATGTCCTTACCTCTAAAATTTGTACCTCTTCCCCTGTTATGGTGTTCTCCTCTCCTCTTTTGTTTCTCCTCAATCCTAAGTTCCATTTGATAACACTTATGCACTGATTCTAGATTAAACAAACTTAGTTCATCTTTAATGTTTAACTTAAGGCCATTCATGTACCTTGCTATCTTTTGTGTCTCACTCTCTGGTATCTTTGCGTTAAGTGTCATTCTATGGAACTCCTCAGTGTAAGAACTAACATCCAAATCCTTTTGCCTCAAATTTTGTAGTTTCTTATGTAGGATTATCTCATAATCCTCAAGGGTAAATTGCTTCTTAACTTTTGACACCATCCTCTTCCATGAAGTGATGGGGTTCTTACCTTCCACCATTCTTTCCCTATGTAGGATATTCCACCAACTAAGGGCAGGACCCTTCAATTTTGAATTAGCCACCTTTACTCTTTGGTTATCCTTCACCTCCTCATATTCAAAATAGTTTTCTAAAGCCTCAATCCAATCCATGCACTCGTCTGGATTCATCTTTCCTTAGAACATAGGTAATTTTGCCTTAGTGTCTCTTCCATCTACTCTCTTAAGGGCTTCAATGAATTGCCTTTGATCTGTAGGTACAGTCGGGTTCTCTCCTTCTTCTTCTCCTTATTCTTCTTCCTTAGATTCTAAGCCAACTTACTTCCCAGCCTGATCCTTCTTCAACTTTGCTAGTTCTGCTTCCATCCTTTTGTTCTTGGCTATTTTCTCCCTCACTGTCCTAGCCAATTCTACATTGGTGATCCTAGAGGGTATCTCCTCTTCACTTTGTCCCTCTATCCTATCTCCCATGGTTAAAACTCTTTCCAAGTTATTCTAGGGCTCTAATACCACCTGATGCAGAGGTCTTCAGCAGTAGTGTGGCAAACCCCACACACACACTCACCTTCTACTAACACAATCTCAAGCCTATGAAGGCTTCAACTCACACTCAAAACCAAAAATTGAATTTTACCCCTCACAAGGGTTGGAAAACACCTTTACTATGTCCTTAGGTCCTAACAAGACCTTATACAATCTTCTTAACTCATAAGGATGGTAAATTTTGTTCTTTATCCCTATTTGCACCTACCTGGCTAGTAGCCCTATTTTATTTCTTTTTCAATATTTACTCCAAAAAAATCCAAACAAGGCCTAAAAAAAATTGTAGTTTCAAATACCCTTTTGGAACTTCTTTCAGACTCCAAAGAACCAAATCCCCAACTTGCTCCAGCACTCCTAGACACCTACTTGGGTCATAGACCTAGTTGATCAAATTAGGCCTAGATTACAAGGGAAGTGTATGGGAATGGGATCACAAGGAAGATCGGATTTTATAGTGTCTATATATACCAATTCAACTATCTAACTCCTTCCCCCAATGTCTTGCATCTTGCAATCAATCATTTCTTGACTGTTCTAATCTAAACCCTCACAAAGTTTAGACTAGGGCTTGGTGGCAAAATGCCTGACCAACTCCTCTAGCCTCACCCCTTGGGAATATCATAATACACCCTCCTAAATTTAATTATACCAATGGCCATTGAAAACCAATGAATAGATTGCAAGTTAGGGAATCTTCTATATGACACCCTAGGAAAATGAAGGGTTTCAGACCTACAGAGGAAAAATTGTCAATATCTTCCTTCAAACACCACTTCAAGAGACCAAACTAGGTTCATTTGAAAGGTAACTCAATGCTCCACCTTACCAATCTAGAATATTACCAAACTATTCAATTATCTATATGGACAGTATGAAAAAAGTAACACAATTCTGGCAAAATCAGATTTGTTTTATTCCACACTCTCCACCAAACTTCTCCAAATCATCCAATATCTTCAACAACCTTTCTAATCAGTTCTACAATAATAAATAGGATTCCCTCAATTACCACAATAAACTTTGAAATGGTTGTGACCGTTGGAGAGAAGTTACATTCCAACTGGCAACTTTCAAAAGTTGCTTTGACAACAATGACAACATTTATGCAACTTTTGCAATTTTGAATCCCTAAGAACCTAAACCTTATCAAACATATCTAAGGACATCATTAACCTTTAAAACACCTAAGACAATATTATAGGATCATAAAACACAAAATTTCAAAATTCAAGCCCACATGGCCTAATAGACCTCTAGGCTTATATGTGCACCTGAGAGGCTATTGACCACACAAAGGCATTTTATTATATCTAGGGTGATCCTTGAGATCCAACCCATTATGGCAACATAAGTAAACACAAAAAAAACACTAGACACCCCTAATGACATGAAAACACCATGAAAAGAAGAGGTTCCTTGCACCTCTCTCTCTCTCTCTCTCTCTCTCTCTCTCTCTCTCTCTCTCTCACTCATTCCTAGTCAAAACTAAGGCCAAAACTTCTAGTTTTGCATAACCCATACGGGTTATGAAAAATTGTGAACATTATCATTAGGTTTGCATAACTTGTATGGATTGTGGAAAAATCTTCATATTTTTAATTAGTTTTTGCTACCAAGCCTAGCATGTTTTTGAATTTCATAGACTTCGCACAGGTTATGAATTTTTTTTTTGCATGTGGCCACTTTTATGTTAACCATCTTGGTGTACTTACCCAGTAACATTTTATTTTTGTTTTTTTTTAATAGTATTCTCCAGTCAATGGGTAACCAAGAAAGGTGAGTTTTCCCATTCGACAAGATTGTAAATAAATTGCTATTCATCATATCCTAGTTGGACAGGGAATTGTTGAACCAAAACACCCAATTTGATGGGTCTGAAAATGAGTTTGTACATTTTAGTTATGCTGTCAATATAGTGTTTTATCTGGTTTAGTGTGTTTTCATATTTGTCTTGGTGTGAATTCCCATCACCGGGCGATAGAAGGTGTTGTGTATGTAGTTCTGTAGCTAATTGGTAGTTATTTTTGCTATGTGAATTTACGCATTGTGATGTTCATGAGTCTTTGATGTTGTATGTTAAGTCCACTTTTGATTTTGGACGAAGCCTGCGAGTTATAGCCCGGGCCAAGCATATTGCAAACGCTACCCCATTTTATTTAATGTTTTATTTTGTGAATGTCATATTGCATAAAGTGTTATGCTATGTTCTGGTACTAGAGGTTGTCTTGTGTATGTTGTGTTTTAGATTGATTTTTAATTTCAGTTTTGATGCCATTGCTTGGATGCAATATTTGAATGATTATTTGAATATGTTTCATGATGTTTTTCCATGGGAGTTAATTTATTATGTTGCTGATTTTAAGGACAACAAGTATGAAGACCTTGCTGGACTTATGTTGATTTGATTGTAGCGGGATTATGACTTGATTTTTCATATTTTATTGGTCAAGAGGCTCAACTCTCTTTTATTTTTATGTCCAACCTTCATGAGTATGTGTCTATGCATGAGTTGGCATTGTACGATGTTGCATTTCAGATTTATTTGTGTAACTTAGACCCTCTTGTAATTCTGATTTTGGGTCCATGTAAAGGAGTGAGCTCCTTTGCGACACCCAGGGTCACAAGAGATGGACTATCATGAGGTTCCTTGTAAGGATGCATGGAGTCCAGACCTCTTGGGCATAAGGGATTTTACCTTTTTTAATTAAGTGATAATTAATTAATGAATGGGATTGGGTAGTTAGATAATTAAAAAGATAATAAATGATGGTGCCTCATGACTCTGTCCTAGGGAGGATGTTTTAGGTTGAGCATGAGAAGACCATAGAGATAGTAAGCCAATCTCCCTTGGTATCTCATAGGTTTAGATGGCTTTGCATTCCCTTAGGCTAGAGCCTTGTTTCTGGTATGGAATTTGATGACACCCCCTTGTACATGAGTTCCCTTGTGTTTTACATTTACATTTATGCCTTGATGTTTTGTCGGCCTCTAGGATTTTTCTTGGTTGTGTTGCATTGGTGTTTGGTCCATGTGAATGGAAGTCTTTCTTGGTGTTAGTCCCTTTGGTAGAAGCGTCAAACTAAGCTTAGTTGTGTTTTGGGACTTAGCGACATCTCCTAGCTTGGGGGGTGGTTCCTTGTAGGTTCCACATTGGTCGAGTGGTTGGAGTTTTTTGCCATTGGGGTTTTTCCCTTCTTGTTGTCATTCTTCTTGTTCGTGTACTTGGACCTTCTTAGTGATGGCTATGGATTCTTTGGAATAGATTTGTGTACTAAAACTTCATGTCATATGAGTTGTAATAGTTTCCAATAGTGTAGGAACCACTTGTAAAGTTGAGTAAGCCTCATGTACATATGATTATGTAATAGTAGCATGTAGGTTCATAATTATCATTAGTTGGAAATTGTCATGCCATGTTTTGGGCAGCATTGTAATTATGAGAAAGAGTATATAATTTTGGATGTTTCATTATTAGAATAGCATATTTAAGTATGTGTAAAGACCCAACACTTATGCTGCAAATTGCCATATGTTGTATTGTATTCAAAAAGTTCTATGTATGTACTCATTATGGAAATAGATTTGGGAATCAAGTTAAATATTTATGTGTATTATTTTGACATGTAATGGACACTTGTATATGTAGATAGATCTATGTTGTAATGTAGAAAGATGTAATGGTGATCTTTCATGTATATGTGAATGCAATATAATTAGTTGTTAGAACATGTTCATGAGACTCTAAGATTTAAATGGTGTTCATTATCAAGACATTGTTAAAACTATTAATGTTATCTAACACTAAAACATGGCATACACAATAGTTTCTTTAGCTAGCATCATAGAAACTAAATCAGCCATAAGGTTGTAATCTATAATAAAACTTAGAATTCTGAAAATGTATAGACCACGCTTGATTAAGAATGCATTACTAACATGGCTGTAACAAACAATTTATGAGTGGTTGGTACAATAATCATTAAAGAGTATAAATGGATTTTGTATGCATTAGTAAGGTGGCAGAAATAAAAAAATCATTGTATGGATAATGTCATTGTTCATAATTTCATATAAACAAGTAGCGTGCATGCATTTTATGACAGCAATAGTTAGAATGGCATATAGGTAATGCGTTATGTGTATGGGCAGCAATAGCATAGTTGTCATCATAGTAGCTCAAGGTTATATGCCATTTAACTATTGCAACTTGTTTGAGGGCAGAATTAAGAACATTATAGTTACGATAGTAGAAACTCATCCTTAGCATGTAAGGAGCAAGTATCTTGTAGCATGTAAGTTGTATATTGAGGGTTGATGGTTATGTATTGCATCATGTGATAGATAATCTAGTTGGATACATTATAATCATGTAGGCTTAGATGTGTAATCATAAGTATGGTGCATATGATAGAAGCCTCTCATTTAATGTCATGCACTTGTAAGAGTATGAAGTGCTAAGGCACTAGATAGGCTTAGCATGTAGATTTGTAGGATTGATGGTTCAGACTTCTAGATGGAGCTAGTGTATAAAAAGGTTTACTTCCTCTTTTAGTTAGGTAGTTGCTAAGCATTGTGGATAGTAGAATGCATTGGAGGTTATAGGGTAACCTATATAATATAACTTTGTATGGTGGCATTATGCTAGCTAGATCATTAAGTGCATGTATGCATTGCCATATTGATTGTGAATCTAATGTATGGATTGAGAATCATAAAGTCAGTATGTAAGTATGTGGTGGCGTCAATATACCCTAGGGAGCTATATGAGACTATGTAAACATGTTTCCGCTTATGTCAAGAACATAATTAGACATTAAATGTAAGATTCAAACTAAGATGAATTAAGTGTATTAATTCGTACTCACATTGCCTAGATAAGGTTAAATGAAAAGTTATTAGTAAAAAAAAAAACTCACTCCATTTCTAGGTTGTTTGTGTAAGTTCCCTGGGGTTTGTTGGTGGGTGCTACATAGTTTGGTATCAGAGTATAACTTATGAGTTCTAGGTTCTACACTGGGTACTCTTGTTATGCATGAGCCCATTATTCTAGTTATACGTATGGCATGGGATAGCCCAACAAATTTATCCCTACTATTTATTTTTTGTAATTCCTAGTTCAGTGACATAGTATTCCCTTGCATCTTGTCTAGTTAGGATGCCTGCTAGGTTCAAAGAATGTGGATGTGGTCTTGGCAGTCGCACAAGGACTCATAGGAATCCTCTCCCTAAGGTTTCAGAGGAGTCACACTACTATGATCTGTAATAGGAGCAACCTAGTGGTGAGTCGATACCATAGTTAGAAGCAACACTGCAAGAGCTTCTTGGTTGTCTAGGGCTGAGGCAGGAGGAGGTTAGACAAGGTGAGGATAGATAGGAGAATTTGCACCAGTTTGAGCATCAAGAGAGAGAGCTCTTGCGTTCTCCTAGGAGGAGAGTTGTTGATGATCAGGAGGAGATAGCAGCCAATCACATGAGAGACTTATTGAGAGCTCATCCTCCCACCTTTGATGGTTCAAGTACTAGTATGGAGGCAGAGACCTGGTAACTAGAATTGAGTCAATTGTTTGCAATGAACCCATATAGTAGTAACACCAAGGCTAGGTGTGTCATTATGCACCTACATGAATTTGCTTCCATATGGTGGCATACAGAGGAGAGGAAGCTACAGTTAGAGATTACTATAGTTACTTGAGAGTTGTTCTTAGAGAAGTTCAAAGCCCGATTCCTCTTAGAGCATTGGCAGTAGCGTAAGATTGATGAGTTCCATACCCTTAGATAGAACAGGATGACAGTAGATGAGTATGAGAGGAGGTTCTTTGAGCTCACAAAGTATGCAGGAATAGTAGAGGATGAGGTGATGCTTATTCAAGACTTTGTGCAGGGACTTAGAGATCACATTGGTAGAGAGGTTTGCATGCACGAACCTAAGACCTTAGAGGCCATTGTAGAGAAAGCGAGGATTGATGAGGAGAATCACTCTTCAAGTACAGGAGGTGCTACAAGAGGAAAATTATTTAGTGCATCGGTTATAGGTTTAGTTGTTAGAGGTTCTCAGCAACAGTCAGCAGGTGTAGGTAGGAGCCACCCCACCTCTTTCCATAGTAGCCAGTGGTTTAAGAGGAGACAGTCATAGGATCAAAATTTTGTGAGAGGTGTTATATTTTTGGTTGATAGGAGTTGCATCCATCAACAACATAATAGGAGACCCGCTCCTACTCAGTGAGCTCAGATTTTATAGCCAACCTCTAGTAGAGGTAGTGTTCAGCAACTAAGTGCTACATTTGGTAGTATATTACAGGATAAGAGAGGATGTTTCACATGTGGGTAGTAAGGAAATATAGCAGTTCATTGTCCTCAGCATGTATCACAGACCACAGGATAACGAAGGGAAGCCCCAGTAGAGTCCACTGTCGGAGATTCAAGCAGGTCCCACTGAGTATTTGCAGTGGTAGATAACTGTCAGGCCAAGCACCAGGCCACCGTAGTGGAGACATCAGGTGTGATAGGTGGTATCCTTTGTTCTGTGTTATTTGATTTAGGAGAATCAGATTCATTTAATTCTCCTTATTTAGTAGAGAGATGAGGGATTGCTATGGAAAAGCAGGATGATAGGTGGGTAGTAGAGCTAGCCACAGGAGCCAAAGCTATAGTGGAATCCCTTATTCTTAGTGTAGCATCCTAAAATTGTGACACTTGCAATTTTGACTGCATTTCAGTCTTCACGATGGCGACGCAACACGCAACCTGAATGGAGACCTCGAAATCTGATTATGACACTAAAAACTGCATTTTTCAAGCACCCTGGCCTGAACCTCCTTGCACCCTGCTGTCCCAGGAGGTGGGACTAGAGCGCCCAGCGCCCTGGTCCCTGGGTCCTATTTTGGGCCCGGTCTCCTAAGGGGTCTTGGGTCTTTTTGTTTGCAATTTGGAAATTATCTTTCCTGGTCGGCCTAAGGTCGGGAAAATCAGTCTATCAACCCTAAATGACAAGTATATAAACTACATTTTCCTCTTTCATTCGATATGATGGAAAAGGCGTGGAAACTATACTCAAGCATTCAAGAATTCAAGCATTCCTTCAAGCAATTGATCATTTCAAGTCTCCATTCAAGGCTAAGTGTTGCATTCAAGACAAGGATTCAACCATTGAAGAGGAGATCACATACTACTACAACATACAACATACAACATCTAAACCTTCGCACATAAGGATACAAACATCCTTAGAACAAGGTATTAGTACTTGTTTTATAGTCATTTACATTTACAACACTTGCTCATTTCTTGGTTAATTCCAAAACCGGGGTTTGACCTAAAGGCAAACCCCTAATCCCTAACCCCCCAATTGTCTTCGCTTTTTTGTGTGTAGGTTGCAGGTACGCGGCTGAAATTGAAGATCTGGAATCCTTGTGCAGAGACGAACAGATCCCCCTTCATTTCGCGGATTTTTCGGAGGACCGTGGCGCTGGGCGCCATCGTCCCGACAACTTTTGCTCAAATTTGTAGGACAGTGCCGTATCGACATTTTACTACTAATTCCAGGTCCGCAGCTTCATACTATATCCCTAACTCAGTTTATAAGCGAATCTTTATCACTTTCTATGCATTTCTAGCTCAATTCCTCTATGCACATTCTTTACAAAAGAGGGTAGCCTTGCTGTCTTAACCCTTGAAACTCATTTAGCATCCAATCTTGCATTGTGTGGGATTGGATCTTGTGGGTTTCAACCCCTCTTTTGAATGTAAAGTCTCTCCCCTAAGTGAAAACCATCAACCCTAGTGAACCTCCCTTCTCTCTCCTTGGAGTTGGAAGAGGGGAGAGCAACTAGGGTTCGATCGCGATTTTCCACTTTACATTTTGGTGAACCCGACGTGAACATCCTTTCTGATTTTTCATGCTTAGATCTGAAAAAATTGATTACATTTCCATGTTTGATCTTTTGCAAAATTTTAGAGGTGATTGCATAAAAACCCTAAAATTTCTTTTTAGTAATTAAGCTTGTGAAATGTTTAAATGTTAATGTTTGTTTCAGATCTATCCTTCTATTACAAATTATCAATTCATATTTGTGCTTTAATTTTGAAAATTAAGTGGTTAAGTGTCAAAACCCTAATTTTTGAAACCTTCTTGATTCAACCTTTGACTGACAATTTCACTGATCAAAACATCTCCAAATCAGCTATAACTTTGGATTCCGCAATAAAATCACAATATCTTTCATCCCTGAAAATTTGGAAAAAAGTTGCGAGGACCGTGTGCACTCCGAGCGCCATCGTCCCCGACATTTTTTCCGAAATTTCGGGAGCGAGATCTTACTGTATTTTCCTGCTAAAATCCAGAATTTTGGCTGATTTTATCAATTTTAACACCTTCAAAATTACAGTCAAAGTTGGTCTTGTGATTGCTTGGATTAAGGCTTTTAAACATTCAAAAATCATTGAAACTGAAATTTTGTGTCAAAATTGTGTTCTTACTGTCCTAAATCTGAAAAGTGTGTTAACATTCATTAAAAATTTCAGTGCTTTATTCAAATTCTTGCATTTTGTGACTTTTGAAATTAAGTGCTTAATTACAACAACTTTGATTTCCGTTTTCAAAATTGAATTTTGCGTGAAATTGAGTCAACTTTTGAATTTCAAAACTTGCATTGCTCTTGACATTCCCTCTAAAATCATAAAATTCAAAATTTCAGTTTCCCTCTCTTTTTCAAAATTCAAATTTTGCATTTTTCAACAATCTGGGTAGGGTTCAATTTTGAGATTGCAACTTTAATTTGGCCTATCTACAGATCGTAAAATCACTCAATTTTTTCAGATTGGCTTTAAAATCATCATACCTTTCATCCCTGCAAATTTCAAAAAAAGTTGCAAGGACCGTGTTGCACTCCGAGCGTCACGGTCCCGGACATTTTTTCCAAAATTTCGGGAGACTGTCGTGATTGCATTTAACAGCTTAAATCCAGAAGATTGGCTGATTTTACTGAAAATTGCTACCTCTAAAATCAAAATTTTCTCTCTCTCTCTAGTGCATGAGTTTTACAACAATAAGCCCTACTTACACTATTCCCGTTAGACGAAGCCGTAGAATTAAGTCTTTCTGAGGTTTAATTACCGAGGAGATGGAACCTAATTTGAATAGCCTTTTTAACGAGGACATGGGTAATTCCTCTAATCCTCCTAATGATGAAGAAGCTCTCCATGAGGTTTCTGAAGAACAACTTTCGAAATTGGATAACCAATTTGACGATTTTCGACAATGGATGTCTCATGAATACCCCGATAGTCAAGCTCTTCCTTTAATTGAGGGTCTAAAACATATGCTTCAAAGTGATAAGAATGGAATTGATATTTTGCATGGTATTGCACACATTGTGGATTCGAATGTGATGCCTATGAATAGTTGTGCTGAAAGTTTGGATTATACACAACCTCCTACTCAAGTCAATCATTCTATTCCTTTGATGACTTCTATTGCTAGCATACCTACCTTTACATCAAACATAATGACCACTTCTACACAAGACATTCCTCCTATGATCACCAGTCATGGGGGCAATCCTTCTTCTTCAATTAACCCTCTTCCTTCATTCAATCCAACTTCTTCATTCATTCCTTCAATGAGTGTCCCTATTATATCTCCACAAATGAACGTGATGCAAGGGGGAAATTCATTTAACCATTCCATTCCTCCTTGTAGTGTTCCTCCTGTCCAATCATCTCCTATGACTAATTATCATAGGGTCCCACCACCTTACTCTTTGCCTTCTTTCAATAACATAACACCTCCATCTCAATCTAACACATCTAATATGAATTCTTCGACTGAAGCGACCATTAACAATCTTGCACAAACTGTCTCTTCTTTACAGCAACAAATTGCCTCTATGAACCAATCTAAGTTTAGTGTGCCCACATTTGATGTTGCGAGCCCACTTTCTCTTGACATTGTTCGAGCTATTCCTCCTAAACATGTTGAAATTCCGCATTTGGAGCTTTATAATGGTAAGGGTGATCCTCTAACACATGTTAAGACCTTTCAAACAATCTGTACTGATTTTGCTTATGACCAAAGGTTGCTTGCAAAACTGTTCACTAGAACATTAAGAGACAAAGCCCTACAATGGTATTGCTCGTTGCCTTCTTATTCTATTACTTCTTTTGAACAACTTGCAAATGCTTTCATTCAACAATTTCAAAACAATATAAGTCCTAAAGTTACTTTGATTGATTTAATGCATTGTAAACAAGGTGTTAAAGAAAAAGTGACTGATTTCATTGGTAGATATAAGCATTTGTATGCTCAAATTTCCTTTCCAGTGCCTGACAATGATATTCAAAGAATCTTTATTTCTAATTTACAAAAAGATATTCGAGACAAACTTCTGTTTTCTGAGTTTACTTCTTTCCAACAGTTGTGTGCAACTCTTCACAATTATCAACTGACTGTGAGTCAAATGGAACAATCACATCCTATGGCTCCGAGTGATAAGGGTGATAGCAGTCAACAACCATTTGGGAAGTTTAAACCGAACAGAGATTCCATCAAATTCAATGAAAACATCATCAACAACAATGTGAATGCAGCATCAGGTGTGCCTCCTATTTCTAAATTTTTTAAGAAAGAAAGTATACTCCTTTGAATGAATCATTGCATAGTATTATGAATAAGTTATTGGAACAAAATGTGCTTACTCTTCCTCCTATAAGGCAAATTGATCCTACAAAGATTGCTTCACCTTATTTTGATAACAAAGCCTTTTGTCAATTTCATCGTCAGCCTGGGCATGATACTGAAAAATGTTTTTCTTTAAAGGGTAAAATTCAAGATTTGATTGATAATAATACTATTTCTGTTTCTGGAGTGAATGATAAAGGCAATACATCTGTAGCTCCTCCTAATCAAAATCTTCAGATTTTCACTGATCCATTACCTTCTCGTACCTCTAATGCAATTGAGGCTAATGATTCTTCTCTTTCATCTGATGGTCTTGTGTCTATGGCTCCGAATGTGATTAACTTTGTAGAGCAGCAAGAAAACCCTAAAGAACCTTCCATCACGTTTGATTCCAGTGAAACCATCAAGGCACCTGATGGTCCTTTATACATAGTTGCAAAAGTCAAGAATACACCTTGCTGTGGAGTGCTTATTGATCCTTCGTGCATGGTTAATGTTATTACTGAAGAATTTCTTTTTACTTTGCAATTGAATCAAGTGATATATGACAAAACAGATGTGATTGTGAAACTATTTGATGCATTTTCTTCTCCTGCAATTGGTTCTATTACATTGCCTATTGAGGTCCATAACAAATCCCTTGATGTGAACTTTGCTATTATTCCTTCATCTGAACAATTTCGTGTGAAGCTTGGCTATCCTTGGCTATCTTCCATGAAAGCTATTGCTTCTCCTATACATAAGTGTTTGAAATTTCCCCATAATGGTGAAGTTGTTGCTGTCAATCATAGTCTCTTTAAACCAGCTGAAAGAACCTCTAGTGTTCCTATTGATTACTTTTGGCCTAAACAATTCCAATCTCTTCCCCCGCGAAGTGATCATCTTTTTAAATCTTATCAAAAATGGAAGACAGATATGATCCTATCTTTAAGTGAACCTAGAACACCTAAACTTGATATTCCTATCGTTCTTGAGAAGGAAGTTCTTCCTTTGAAAGATAAAACTAATGTCTTTCCTCAAGAAGATTCCCAACCCATCCCTATGGATGTGACTATGTCTATATCTAATAAACTTCCTAAAAGTAGACCTATACCTCCTCGTCATGATGGACTTGGTCTTCTTCCTAAACCAAAAATTCCTCCTTTATATGGAGCAGTTCCTCCTCCTTCTTTTTATAGAGAGAAGAGACCTTCTTCTTCTCCTATTATCCAGCCTAAGAGACCACAACCTAAACACCCAAGTGATAGGGATGAGAACATTCCTCCTCCTCAATCTTCTTCACTTCCTACTAAGACTAGACGAAATCGTTCTGCACATGAACGCTGATGAAAGCGTCGTCTTAGGGCTCAAGCAGCTGCTTCTCAAACTTTGCAATCTCCAAAAACACCTTCAACAAGCATTATTCCATTTTCTCCTCAGCCGGACATTGAGCCTAAATCTCCTAAACATAAGATGCATGATGGTCTTGATCCTGTGCGAGTTAAAGATCCTATTTTTATAAATCTTGATGATGATATAGATGAAAATGTTATTCATGATGAAAATGTTACTTCTCTTGCTTCTGATAGTGAATATGAACTTGTTGATATTGATAACCATTTATCCAACGAATTTTCTAAAGCACTTATCCTAGCTCCTAGACAAGAACAATGTGGCCCGGAACATGAACATAGCCCTTGTTTGGATCTTGTGATAGCTCCATCTGCTATGTTGGATGTTCCTCCTCTAGCATGTTCCCTGCCTTCCCGAAACATTGATCAGCAAGATCGGGGGGTAGATGACGTGCTAGACTAGTTATATTAGCATAGCAGATTCTCTCCTCCTCTCTTGTGTTACTTCTTCTATATGTTATTCTCATTCTTCTATTTGTTGTCCTTAGTGTTGTCTACTTGAGGACAATGCAAAGCATTGATATCTCTCGATCTCTCTCATGTTGACTCAAAAGACACGTGTTCCCTTCTTCTAGGTGACCTTCCTTGATTGGGGAATGAAGAACAATTATGCATACATACATATGATATATATACATGACTTATCATACAGCATACTGACCCCAAGGAAAGCGAAGTCACCTCGTGCTTTGTGTTTTGTGTCTATTATCCTTAGGCTTATCTCACACTTGGGGGCTAAATCCTTGCGATAACATGCTCCTTTCCTTTCTCATTCTTATATGTATCACTACCTTAAAGCAATCACCCCCGGTGAGGCATGTGCGATCGCTTTAACGTAGGGGGGCATACATCCCATTCATATCTTTTCAAGATACTTGAGAATTTCTTGGCAAATTTAACCTTGCCTTGAGAATTTTTGATATCTTTCTTACATGACTCATAGTGAGGGAACCTTACTACTGACAGTCATGGTTCTCCCTCGTGATCTTCCCTTTTACTTTGTCAATCGAAGTCATAAGATCCTTAGTCCACTGGGGGCTTGGTGTGTCTTGCCTCCTTGACGTGGTGAAAGTCTTTCAATGATTGTTCCTTGTACTTTACCAGAAGTATGAGCATACATACTCCCGCTAAAGTGGGAGCTAAATGTAGTGTCCTAAAATTGCGACACTTGCAATTTCGACTGCATTTCGGTCTTCACGATGGCAATGCAACACGCAACCTGAATGGAGACCCTGAAATCTGATTATGACACTAAAAACTGCATTTTTCAAGCACCCTGGCCTGAACCTCCTTGCACCCTGTTGTCCCGGGAGGTGGGACCAGAGCGCCCAGTGCCCTGGTCCTTCAGGACCAGGGCGCCCAGCGCCCTGGTCCCTGGGTCCTATTTTGGGCCCGGTCTCCTAAGGGGTCTCGGTTCTTTTTGTTTGCAATTTGGAAATTATCTTTCCTGGTCGGCCTAAGGTCGGGAAAATCAGTCTATCAGCCCTAAATGACAAGTATATAAACTACATTTTCCTCTTTCATTCGATATGATGGAAAAGGCATGGAAACTATACTCAAGCATTCAAGCATTCAAGCATTCCTTCAAGCAATTGATCATTTCAAGTCTCCATTCAAGGCTAAGTGTTGCATTCAAGACAAGGATTCAACCATTGAAGAGGAGATCACATACTACTACAACATACAACATACAACATCTAAACCTTCGCACATAAGGATACAAACATCCTTAGAACAAGGTATTAGTACTTGTTTTACAGTCATTTACATTTACAGCACTTGCTCATTTCTTGGTTAATTCCAAAACCGGGGTTTGACCTAAAGGCAAACTCCTAATCCCTAACCCCCCAATCGTCTTTGCTTTTCTGTGTGTAGGTTGCAAGTACGCGGCTGAAATTGAAGATCTGGAATCCTTGTGCAGAGACGAATAGATCACCCTTCGTTTCGCGGATTTTTCGGAGGACCGTGGCACCGGGCGCCATCGTCCCGACAACTTTTGCTCAAATTTGCAGGACAGCGCCGTATCGACATTTTACTGCTAATTCCAGGTCTGCATCTTCATACTATATCCCTAACTCAGTTTATAAGTGAATCTTTATCACTTTCTATGCATTTCTAGCTCAATTCCTCTATGCACATTCTTTACAAAAGAGGGTAGCCTTGCTGTCTTAACCCTTGAAACTCATTTAGCATCCAATCTTGCATTGTGTGGGATTGGATCTTGTGGGTTTCAACCCCTCTTTTGAATGTAAAGTCTCTCCCCTAAGTGAAAACCATCAACCCTAGTGAACCTCCCTTCTCTCTCCTTGGAGTTGGAAGAGGGGAGAGCAACTAGGGTTCGATCGCGATTTTCCGCTTTACACTTAGGTATCCTCTAGTATTGGGATATTTTCATACCTCAATGGATCTATGTATTATGCCCTTGGGTTTCTATGATGTGGTTCTTAGTATGGATTGGATTGGGTTACACTAGGCATATATAGATTGTAGGAGTAAGAGGGTGCAGTGTGTAGATGACAACGGGAAGATTGTGGAGATTGTAGGTATTCAAAGGCCTATCTCTCTTCGCATGATTTTTGTCATGCAGAGGAAGAGATGTGCATGTAAGGGTTGTTAGCTATTTGCAGTTAGGATGAGGGATATGAATGAGGAGGCTAGTATAGAGGTGTTATTGCAGCAACATCCTATCCTTCAGGAGTTTCCAGATGTGTTCCCAAATGAGGTTCTAGGTATGCCCCCGCAATGAGATATAGATTTCAGGATTTGATCTTGTGCCAGGAGCTGAGCCTATCTCTAGGGCTCCATACAGGATAACCACTTAGGAGTTTAGTGAGTTGAGAGTGCAGCTTGAGGAGTTGTTATAGAAGGGTTTTATCAGTCCTAGTGTATCCCCATGGGGCACATCGATGTTATTTGTGAAGAAGAAGGATGGTTCCTTTAGATTGTGCATTGACTATAAGTAGCTAAATAAGGTGACAGTGAAGAATAGGTATCCCTTTCCTTGGATGGATGACTTATTTGACCAAATTAAGGACGCAAAGGTCTTTTCTATAATCAACTTTAAGTCTAGATATCATCAGTTGAGGATCCATGAGGCAGACATACACCGTATAACTTTTCGCTCCAGGTATGGGCACTATGAGTTTATACTTGTGCCATTCGGTCTCATGAATGCACCATTAGTCTTCATGAGCCTAATGAATGGTGTTTTTAGGACATAATTAGACATATTTGTACTAGTTTTCTTGGATGACATTTTGATTTATTCTAGGTCAGTGGAGGAGCATGAGGATCATGCTGGACAGGTCTTGCAGTGTCTTAGGGAGAATCAGCTATACGCCAATTTGGCGAAGTATGAGTTTTTTCAGTCAGAGGTCAGATACTTGGTACATGTTATTTCTAGAGAGGGTATCACAGTTGATCCCTCGAAGATTGAGGCAATATTAGACTGGTCGGCACCCACTAATGTGGTTTGTGTGTAGTTTCATGGGTTTAGCTAGTTATTACCGCAAATATGTGCAGGATTTCTCTCGGATTTCTCACCCCATTACTTCTTTTTAGATGAAAGGGAAGAAATTTATTTGGTCAGAGAGATGTGAGGCAACCTTCAAGATACCTAAGGAGAAGTTGACCAATGCACCGATTCTTGCAGTTCCAGATCCGTTAGGTGAATTTGTGGTTTGTACAAATGCTTTGTCAGAAGGTCTAGGAGCAATATTGATCCAGAATGGTAGGGTAATAGCCTATGAGTCACGAAAACTCAAAGATCATGAGCTCAACTACCCCACCCATGACCTTGAGTTAGTGGTAGTAGTACATGCATTTGTTCATTGGAGACATTTTCTTTTAGGGTATCGGTTCAAGCTGCACATAGATCACCGCAGCTTATAGTATATATTTACATAGTTGAATCTGAATGCTAGGCAGAGGCATTGGATGGAGTTTTTGTGTGAGTATGACTTCGAGGTGAAGTTCATCTAGGGAAAGGAGAATGTGATAGAAGATGCACTGAGCTGCAAGAGACATGGGATATCAGCAATGACTTTGGAGGTGGATTTGAGGAGTCACATTCTTAGTGCACTACCAGCAAATACATGGTACTAGGTAGTTAGACCAGAGATAGCATCAGGTAGATCCTTCAAGGGTAGGTATATAGGATATTTTGTGGACATAGATGGCATTCTTAGACACATGGTTGGATGCATTTATATTCCACCATCCGATTGACTTCGAAAATTGATCATAATGGAGGGCCATCATGCACCTTACTCAACACATCCTAGTGTCAAGAAAATGCATGCAAACATGAGACAACTTTACTTTTGGGTAGGAATGAGCAGAGACATAGAAGATTTTGTGTCATGTTGTCTTGAGTGTCAGCAAGTTAAGGTAGAGCACCGACATTCGGTAGGATTTTTGCAGTCACATGCAGTCCCAGTGTGGAAATGGGACATCATTTCCATGAATTTTATAGTTGGATTGCCTATATCTTCTCATCGACACAATGCCATTATGGTCACTATTGATTGGTTGACCAAGCTTGTACACTTTTCACTAGTTAGATCCTGATATACAACAACCATAATGGCACAGATCTTTGTCAGAGACATCATCAGGTTGCATGGTATTCTGCGTAAGATTATATCAGACAAAGATCCTGTGTTCACTTCTGCATTCTGGACAACACTTCAACACGATTTAGAGACCTAGCTGAACTATAGTACACCATATCACCCAAAGATAGATGGTCAGACAAAGCAAGTGAACCAGGTTTTGGAGGATATGTTGAGGATGTATGTAATGGATCAATAGTCTAGATGGAAGGATTACTTGTACTAAGTGGAGTTTGCTTATAATAATAGATACAATAGCTTCATTGGTATGTCCCCCTACCAGGCATTATATGGGAGACTGTGTCGTACTCCCTTGATTTGGGATAGGTTAGAGGACATGGTACACATTGGTTCAAAGATGCTATAGGATATGGAGGAGTAGATTGCCCGTATCAAACAGAATTTGACAATTGTATAGGATAGACAAAATAAATATGCAGATGCTCACAGGATAGACAAACAGTTCTCAGTTGGAGACAGGGTGTTTTTGCAAGTTTTCCCATGAAAGAGTCCAATCTGTTATGGAAAAGGCTCTAAGTTGGCACCTCAGTTTGTAGGACCATTTGAGATCTTGGAGAGGATTGGCCCTATATCTTATCGCCTTGCATTGCTGCCTAGTTTGTCCCACATCCATGATGTATTTCATGTATCTGTTTAGAGGCTATACCATCCTGACATATCGCATGTTCTCGATTGGAATGCCTTGCAGGTCATGGATAGGAAAATTTCTTTGGAGCCTGTGCACATTCTTTAGCAAAGAGAGATGTCCCTCATAGGTTGGGGAATAAAGTAGGTAATGGTCTAGTGGAACTCGAATGATGATACATCAGCTACTTGGGAAGATGTAGCACAGATGATAGAGTTGTACCCCTACTTGTTCTCAGGCTTCCAAGAGTAATCCTAGGCAAGGGGGGGGAGGATGTAATACCCACTCTTAAGTAGACTCTTGTTTCATTTTAGATTGGATTGATCAAACCTTTATTTTGTGCGATGGATATGATTTGACTTATATGATGCATGGGCATTGATTATGACTACTTACGTTTTTAGTTGATGATTTTGATGATAAACATTACATGACCTTATACTAACGGTATTACTAACTATGCTTATCACTAGTTATGATTTATAGATGGTTAGTAATGGTATTTTGGTTATCATGTGCTTTGGTAGATTTCATGGATCATGCATCATTTTGGAATGGATATACTAACCCTAGTTTGATTTACTTATGACGTGATGTTTCATGATTTGTATACTCACTGTATGGATACCATTTGACTATCTTCGTGGGGATCAACGCCACATCATTCATTGTGAGCGGGATGTGTCTTTGTGATATCCCTCCACTTGCCTGTCTTGTATGTATATATATATATATATATATGAACATGCATCTTTGTTGTGGTTGCATGGTTGTAGGTACCTAGACATTCATTCCTCCCAAGCAACTAGGTGCGAGCTCCCCTGGCTTTATAGGTTCGAGCATGTCTTTTCCGGATGACAAATATGTGGTTCGGAGATGTCGTTGTTTCCCTACCCACGCTCTAGGTCTAGGTTGTCGTGAGTCCTTGTCGTTAGCTTTGGCCAATTTTGCCATGTCGAGTCGGTTGCCGTGAGTTGTGAGTATGTGGCATGGTGAGTTTGATTGTTTAGTTTATTTAATTTATTTAAATTGTGATTTATTGACTATAGTAGTAGATTAATTATTTAATCTATTTAATTTTGATTTTTATTTAGCGATGGATTGATTATTTAATTTATTTAAATATCGGTGATAAATGATTTATCGTAATTCAGTGATTATTTAATAATAAATTATGACTTTTACTAGTGGCAGTGTTATTTTAATTTATTACGATTTAGCGATTTTTGTTTATTTAATTATTTCGCTATTGAATTTAAACTAATGTTTAATTAAGATTTTATGTAATATTTCATGTTTTCAATTGATTTAAATTACTGCATTTATTTAATTATTTCACTTTAATTAGTTTTTTTAATTTAATGTTGATTTTAAATTTAATTTATCTATTATGGGTTGATTATTTTAATGCTTAAATAATATTTTGATTTTTATGAGGATGAGAGCAATATATTTGTATTTGTATTTTTTATTTTAATTGGATTTTTGAAATCCCATAAAAGAAATGGCAAGAATAAGTTATTATATTATATAGTTGTAGAGGGAGAAATATTTCAAAATGAAATATTTTTATTGGTTGATTATAAGGCTAGGGTTTTCCAATTTCTCTTTTTGGTTTTTATATGTTATCATGAATTTCATTTTGGGGGTTCCTCTTCTTTCCTCTTCTTCTGCAACTATTTTTCTTCGAGCATTTTTGAGGGAATTTATGGACTGGATTTTTTGTGTTGTAGCTAGAAGCAGTGGGCAAGATTCTTTACCAGAGGCTCTCTTCCATAACACAGGAAAGAGGTTGGCCTCTTGTTTTTTCCTCTTTTTTGTACTATTATCATATCTTATTGTGGTGTGTCTTCATTGTGTTTGAAATTGCTGGTGAATCCAGGGTAGATTGAATAGTTTACTTCCTATATGAGTTTTGGATATGAATGAGGGAATGTAAACTATATTGCTATAAAATCTAGATGTAATTAATGATAATACTGCTGTTTGAAATCCATGTTTGAATTTATCAGACTTTCTCTATCAAACCCTTCTTTATGATTTATGGAATTGCAAAATTTGGGTGTATTACCTACTATTATCATTGTATATATTTTGTATTTTAAGAAGAAATTTGTTTACATCACCCTTATTTTGGATGGGTTGTTGGTTGTGTGCTACCCCTTATCTTATTTATTCTTTTAGCAGCTATATTACCCTGTCGCCCTTTTTATATTTTGTTTGCTATCGAATTTAGTTTTACCCACATCATGGGTGGTGCTATGCACCAAACCTACGATGTGGTGGTGTGTTGTTCCACCACCACCATGTCATGGTGGGTTCTTTGCACCCCCTCACAGAATGGAGGGTGCAGCAACACCACCCATGTTGTGGTGGTGCCTATCACCACTCATGACATGGTAGGTGTTGCAGCACCTCCCATGTCGTGGAGGGTGCAAGGACCACCCCATCACATGGTGAGTGTATTCGCACCACCATGTTATGGTGGGTGTAGTGGCACCACCACAATGTGGTGGGTGCTCAACACCATGAGTTATGTCATGATCTGCTATAAATCCCTGATGTTGGGTAATATACTTGCCCAGTTAGCAGTGAGTAACATTTTATTTCTATTTTTTTCTAATAGTATCCGCCAATCGATGGGTAACCAAGAAAGATGGGTTTTACCATTCAATAGGATTATAAATAAATTGCTATTCATCATATCCCAGTTGAACAGGGAATTGTTGAACGAAAACACCCAATTTGATTGGTCTTAAAATGAGTTTGTACATTTTAGTTATGTTGTCACTATAGTGTTTTATACGGTTTAGTGTGTTTCCAAATTTGTCTTGGTGTGAATCCCTATCATTGAGCGATAGAAGGTGTTGTGTATTTAGTGTTGTAGCTAATTAGTAGTTATTTTTGCTCTGTGAATTAACACATTTTTTTGTTCATGAGTCTTTGATGTTATATGTTAAGTCTAGTTGTGGTGTTGGATGAAGCCTGCGAGTTATAGCATGGGCCAAGCGTATTCCAAATGCTGCCCCATTTTATTTAATGTTTTCTTTTGTGAATTTCATATTATGTAATGTGTTATGCTACATTTTGGTACTAGAGGATGTCCTGTGTATGTTGTGTTTTAGATTGATTTTTAATTTCAATTTTGACACTATTGCTTGGATGCAAGATTTGAATGGTTATTTGAATATGTCTCATGATATTTTTCCATGGGAGTTAATTTATTATGCTGCTGATTTTAAGGACAACAAGTGTGAAGACCTTGATGGATTTATGTTGATTTCTTTGCAGCGGTATTATGACTTGATTTTCGTATTTTATTAGTCAAGAGGCTCAACTCTCTTGTATTTTGATGTCCAACCTTCATGAGTATGTGTCTATGCATGATTTGGCATTGTACGATGTTGCATTTTAGATTTATTTGTGTAACTTAGAGTCTCTTTTAATGCTGATTTTGGGTCCATGTAAGGGAGTGGGCTCCTTTGCGACACCCAGAGTCACAAGAGATGGACTATCACAAGGTTCCTTGCAAGGATGCATGGAGTCCAAACCTCTGGGGCATTATGGATTTTACCTTGTTTAATTAGGTGATAATTAATTAATTAATGGGATTGGGTAGCTAGATAATTAAAATGATAATAAATGATCGTGCCTCATGACTCAGTCCTAGGGAGGATGTTTTAGGCTAAGCATAAGAAGACCATGGAGACAGTAAGCCAGTGTCCCTTGGTCTCTCATACGTTGAGATGGCTTCACATGGCCTTAGGCTAGAGCCTTGTTTTTTCTATGGCATATGATGACACTCCCTTGTACATGAGTTCCCTTTTGTTTTACATTTGCATTTATGCCTTGATGTTTTGTCGGCCTCTGGGAGTTTTCTTGGTTGTGTTGCATTGGTGTTTGGTCCATGTGTATCGAAGTCTTTCTTGGTTTTAGTCCCTTTGGTAGAAGCATCAACCTAGGCTTAGTTGTATGTATGTATTCATTATGGAAATAGATTTGGGATACAAGTTAAATATTTATGTGGTATTATTTTGACATGTAATGGACACTTGTATATGTAGATAGATCTATGTTGTAATGTAGAAATATGTAATGATGATCTTTCATGTATACATGAATGCAATATAGTTAGTTGTTAGAAATGTTCACGAGATTGTAAGATTTAAATGGTGATCATTATCAAGACCTTGTTAAAACCATTAATGTTAGAACATTGAAACATGGCATACACAATAGTTTCTTTAGCTAGCATCATAGAAACTAAATCAGCCATAAGGCTGTAATCTATAATAAAACTTAGAATTCTGAAAATGTATAGACCGCACTTGATTAAGAAGGTGGTAGCAATAAAACAATCATTGTGCAGACAATGTCAATGTTCATAATGTGATATAAACAAGTAGTGTGCATGCATTTTAATGCAGAAATAGTCAGAATGTCATATACATAATGTGTTATGTGTATGGGCAGCAATAGCATAGTTGTCTTCATAATAGCTCGAGGTTATAAGTCATTTAAGTGTTGCATCTTGTTTGAGGGCAGCAATAATAACATTATAGTTATGATAGTATAAGCTCATCCTTAGCATGTAAGGATCAAGTATCTTGTAGCATGTAAGTTGTATATTGAGGGTTGATTGTTATGCATTGCATCGTTTCATAGATCATCTAGCTGGATGTATTATAATCATGTAGGCTTAGATGTGTAATCATTAGTATGGTGAATATGATAGAAGCCTCTCATTTATTGGCATGCACTTGTAAGAGTATGAAGTGATAAGGCACTAGATAGGCTAAGCATGTAGATTTGTAGGATTGATAGTTCAGACTTCTAGATGTAGCTAGTGTATAAAAATGTCTACTTCCTCTGTTAGTTAGGTAATTGCTAATCATTGTGGATAGTAGAATGCATTGAAGGTTATAAGGAAGCATATGTAATATACCTTTATGTGGTGGCATTATGTTAGCTAGATCATTAAGTGCATATATGCATTGCCATGTTGATTGTGAATCTAATGTATGGATTGAGAATCATAAAGTTAGTATGTAAGTATGTGGTGGCATCAATATACCCTAGGGAGCTATATGAGACTATGTAAACATGTTTCCTCTTATGCCAAGAACATAATTAGAAATTCAATGTAAGATTCAAACTAAGATGAATTAAGTGTATTAATTCATACTCAGACTACCCAGATAAGGTTAAATGGAAACTTATTAGTAAAATAAATAAAAAAATCTCTATTTCTAGGTTGTTTGTGTAAGTTCCCTGGGGTTTGTTGGTGGGTGCTACACTTTGGGATTTAGTGGCCCAAAAGGTTCACTATAGTAGAAGTGTAATTTTTAGAGAGTTGAAACCTTCCATTATTCTATTGCCTAACTAGATAAAGAGGAGAAAAGGGAGGTAGTTTCTATTCGACTTAATTTGAAAAAAGAACTATATTCTCCTATTAGACTTGATGATGAGGAGAGCCCAAGAAGTTTTAAAATTTATAAACAAGATGAAGAATCTCAATCTCATCCATTGAGGAGGTCTACACATGAGAATGATAACCTAGAAGATTTGGTTATTCATTTGAAAGGTTTACATATTCATTTTTGGATTGAAATAATGTTTTTATAGCTTTTATTGCTAATATTGATGTGTCTAGGACTGTTAGAGAGGCTATGGGTATGGATGATGCAGATTCCTAGTTGAAAGTCATGGACAAAGAGATGGTTTATTTAAAGAAAAATGATACTTTGGTTTTGTACATTTTCCTAATGAAAATAAACCCATTGGTTATAAATGGGTGTTCATGAAAAGTACAAGGCATGGTTGGTCATGTAGGGGTATTCTTAGAAGGAGATAATTGACTTTGGAAAATTAATTTTGTCTCCTATAGAAAATTTGGCATCCATTCATTTTATGTTATCACTTAAATCAACATATAACATAAAGATTGAGCAAATGGATTGGAATAAAATGTTCCTTCATGATGACTTGGAGAAAGAGATTTACATGTCAAAACTAAATCATGTTATGGTTGAAGGTACATCTAGTATGTAAGTTGAAGAAATCTCTTTATAGTTTGAAACAATCTCCTAGGATGTGGTACCAAAAAATTGACACCTATGAGTTGAGTTTGGGATTTTAGAGATCTAAATTTGACCATTGCCTGTATTTCAAAATTAAAAATCATTGCATTCTAATTATTGCACTATATGTAGATGATATGTTATTATTTGGGAATGGTAATATGATTTTAGATTTGATGTTTCAAAAGAGCATAATTTGATATATGAAATATTTAGGTGTAGCAAGGTATATCATCGCCTTATTGTGTCTTGCATCTTGCATTTCTAATTCCCCTCTAAGAATTTAATTAATTAATTTAATTAAATCTAAGGTTATGTTTCATCACTTTACATATTATAAAGTTGGGCCCTTTGCCCTAAGCATGCCCCTTTTCATCTTATTCCTCTAATGAATCATTTAATCATAAACCCTAATTAAGTCTTATTTTGACCATTTAGGCCTGATTACGCATATCAAAACATCTCGAAATCACCTGTAACTTGGGATGTAGTCTAATATCATCATATCTAATGGCCCCAAAAATTTGGTGAAAAGTTGGTTGAACCATGGCCGGAATGCACATGGTCCTTGGCTTTTTCCCCAAAATTTTGGGAGCACAATCCTATGATATAGTAATGCTTAACCCCAAAAGATCGAAGGGAAATTCAAATCTTAGGTTGGCCTAAATATGAAATTAAGATCTAGGGTTTCATACTTAAGAGCTCTCTTTCTTGATTTGAAGGGGTCTTCTTCTAAGAATCTAAGAGCAGGTTTTTGGAGCATTAGAGCCTTGTTTGTAGTGAAAGAGTAGATCTTTGAATTATTCAACAACATTCAACATTCATCAAGCATCATTGTATCAATTTGGGGCTTTTGAAGGTGTAGAAGAACAATAGGAGATCACTGACTGACAATTGGCTTGTACCTCTCCCTTGGGGTTGGGTATGGTTTCATGTTGTTTTCGTGTCTTTGCATAAGCTTCTTTTTTATTAATATTCATGATTTAGATCACTTTTTAATTGTGTATTTATAGCATTTACTTTTTCAATTATAAGCAATTAGGGTTTACTCTTTAAGGTTGCTCTAGATTGTTTGCTTTCATTTTAGGATCTTGCACGTACACAATTTTCTTGTACACGCATTTTTTAGTACATTATCAGCTATTTGTGGAGGTTGAAATCACCAACATAGGGGTTTGACTAAGGAAAAACCCTATATAGCCACCCCAAACCCTATTTTTCAACTTCAGGTACAGGTTCGGATCAGAGTGTCATTGGAAGTTTCGGTATCAGAAGAGCACACACGGAGAATTCTGGGTTGCAGATCTCAAGAAAAACCCTAAGGATAGGGGTGTGGAACCCTAGTCCTTCCCAAGACAATGGCATGGTGCCATGGTCCTGCCCTCTGTCAGAACGATTTGGTAGAATAGTGTCTTGCAGGCTGCATAACCCATCCCGTCAATTGCAACTCCAGACTTGCAGAATCAGGATAGTGATGTGGCACCCTAGTCCTAAACATTTCTATTCAGATTTCAGACATAGGTGCACCTCTGTGTTTTCCTTCTGATCTTTACTTTTCAACAGTATATCAATTATCCTTTGATCTGCATTCTCAGATTAGGGTTTGTTTGCTTACTTGCATTCTATGTTAGATTAAATTTTTGCATCATTCCTCTCTCTCATTTACAACAAAGGAATAGAAAACCTAAGAGGTAATCCACAACTCTCTCTTTCTCATAAGAATTAGTCGAAGTGCGTTACCTCCCTAGGCTCTTTCATATTCCATGAGTGTGTATGAGAGTGGGATTAGGGTTTCCATACTTAGTCTCACCTTTTCCCCTACAGAACTTTGGTGAACTTGACGTGAATCCAATTTCATTTTCATTACATTGCATTGTTAGATCTAGATCTATTTTATTTCATTTTATTTCAAAACATAGAAAAAAGGGAAAAAAAAGATAGATTTCTTTCATTTTCCTTGCATTGTGTGTTTAAATTTAATGCAATTTTCATTTCAAGATGTCAGATTTCTATTTGCAAGATGTTCATTCTTTTGATGATGTATGAAATTTTTTTGATTATGAGTTTAGTAAGGATGAATTAGATGAAGCTCTAGATGATTTTTTTAACCCTAAGCCTTCTAAACCCTCATTTTGCCAAAAATTAATCAACCTTGTTACTATGCCATTTCGTGGTGATGAGAAGGATAAGTTGAATGATTCATCTCATGGGTACATTCCTATCAACTCCTCCACTAGATCTAGCAACATGGTTGACTCCCATGATTCCCTCTATGATTTTATGTCTCCTTTTGAGTCCAAAGATAAGATTTTCAATCACTATGATCATGCTTTATTGGATGATGCCCTTGATGACTTTATTTCTTTGCCTAAACTTTTAAACAAGAATAATGCATCTAAAAGGTTAATCAATATGATCAATGTGAATGAACATAGAAAACAATTTTTTCTTGTCCAAGGTGCTTTTCCTTCTCCAACTTCACCTCTTCCTAATCAACCTCTTTTCATGGTTCAAGGTGGATATAGTCATGATTCCTTTAGTACTCCAAACAAACCTATCATTACGGTTCAAGGAAGGAATCCCACTAAGATTCCTTATAGCTATGCTATACAACTAACTAAGGAGAGTTATAAGGAAGCTTCCCATACCTATAACATGAGAAACAATAAGCAACCTAATCCTCCCTTGGTTGTTCCAACTCCTCTACCTGATCCTCAACCCATTCTTCCTCAAGCACCTCGTATTTCATAAACCCTTGGTAACGAATATGATCTTGTTGAACAACTTAAAGCTACTCTTGCCAAGATATCCCTTTGGGATTTGATTCGAAACTTCCTTGACTCATCATGGAATGCTACAAGATGCCTTGAAAACATTGAATGTCCCATCCACAGTGGCATCCAATAATATGGCTTCCTTGATTAACTCAAACAACACCTAAGGCTCAGATTGTGTTTACACAAGATGAGTTGCCCTCTAATGAAATTCAACAAAAATATGATCCCTTAATGATTATGGTTATTATAATTGATAGTACGATAAGACAAACACTAGTAGATAATGGTTCTAGCCTTAATATTTGTAGCATTAACTTGTTGCATAGGATCAATGCTTATACATCTCTTACTAAGCCCAATTCTCTCACCATCTGTGGCTTCAATAATGTTGGTAAATCTTCACTAGGTATCATCACCTTGCCTATTAAGGTAGGTCCTATTACTTTACCCACACCTATCCATGTCATGTCTAGAGAGTTGACATACAACTTGTTTCTAGGGAGACCTTGGATTCATAACATGCAAGTTGTTCCCTCTACATTGTATAGGAAAATCAAGTTTATTTACAACAATACAACATATACCTTGTTAGGTGACACAAGATTCCAAGCTTGTTTACAAACATCAAGTTCTAAATCCTCTTCAACCAATTCTTCCCCAACTATTTTAGATACTTCCTCTAAAGCTTCTACTCTGATTAGTGTGACCGCTTCATCAAACCTATCTAATATATCTGAATCGGTTCCCAATACTTCTTCAAGTGGGCCTAAGCTTATTGTGGAAGAGTCTTCTCAACCTGACTCTACGATTGAGAACATTTTCTCTCTGGAAAAGATTCTTGCAGAATATGATTGGGGATCTCTTGATTTCAATCCTACTTTCGTAGGGGAATACAAAATTCCCCCTAGAGAACCTAAGGTCAAAGATAAGAAAGAAGAAGAAGAAGAACCTAAAAAGAAATCTACCTTTTCTAGGCCATTGAGTAATAACTTTGTGGTGGCTTCTCAGACTTCATCTCCCTTAATTTTTGGTCTAGAGGATTTTGATTCTTCACTTTTTGAAAATCCTCCTTCTTCTTCGGAAATGACTAACCTTTATGGTCTTGGTTTTCACATCCTAGCTAGGTGTGGATATAATGGAAATGGATGTGGTGCTCAAGAACAAGGGATTAAGGTTCCCTTGGAAAACAACTTTCATGATATGACATTTGGGCTTGGTTATGATCCTTTCAAATGTACTAAAGCCCCTAAGAGACCCTCTATTAGTGTTAATGTCATTTCTTCTTCTCTCTCACTAAAATATCATGAATATATTGACTGTGACCCTTCTTGTGTCTTTGCTTTGGATTTTTTTCTATCGATGATTCCTTAGCTGAATTCTTGGGAGCTTATGCAACCTTCCTCGTTATCATCGTAACCGCAGTTTTTCCTATTGTCTAAATGCGGAAGCTTATTTTGGGAATGAAACAAATAACTATGAGATAGTTAAAGAATTTCCTCAATTAAAAGATGCTCATCAACAAAGAAATCTCCTAATAAATGACACCATTGATATCAAGATGGATCCTTGTGTTGAAGATAGAATCATCAAGATAGGGAAATGACTTGACAAAGAAGAGAAAAAACAATATGCCGAGTTGTTACATGAATTCCCTAAGATCTTTGCTTGAATATATTCTGACATGTCTAGCATAGATCCAAGATTCTCGCTCATAACATTGTCCTAATTCTTGATGCTAAGCCTGTGAAGGAAAAGATTCGAAAGATTCACCCTAAAGTGGCATTACTTGTTAAACCTGAGATTGAAAAACTATTGGATGCTGGATTCATCCATCCTATCAGTTATTCCCCATGGGTTTCAAACATTGTAGTTGTGGCTAAAGTTGAAAACAAGATTAGGATGTGTACAGATTTTCATGATTTAAACAAGGCCTCTTTAAAGGATGACTTCCTCTCCTGAATATCGATATGATAGTGGATTAGGTAGCAGGGCATGCTTTATTATCCTTTATGGATGGTTTTTTAAGATATAATCAAATCTTAATTAATCCTCAAGATAAATATGAAACTTCTGTTACCACCCCTTGAGGTATTTTTTGTTGGATTGTGATGCCTTTTGGATTAAAAAACGTAGGCGCAACCTATTAGCATGCTATGACTCTCATCTTCCATCACTATATGCATAAAACCTTAGAAGATTACGTTGATGAAATCTTAGCCAAATCCGTTATTCACACAGATCATGTTAAGATCCTTCACCAAATCTTTGAGAGGATTCGTAAGTATAACATGCATTTGAATCCCCAAAAAATGTGTTTTTGGTGTGGATAGTGGAAAACTATTAGGATTCATAGTTTCACATTGTCGCATTGAGGTGGATACAAAGAAGATAGATGCTATTGTTAACATGCCACCTCCTAAGAATGTCTCCCAACTGAAAATTTTGCATGGAAAGATCCAAGTTATTTGTAGGTTCATCTCTCAACTTGTGGATCATACCTTTCCCTTCACACGATTGCTTAAAAAGAATATCACTTTTCAATGGAATGAGGATTATCGTCAAGCATTTGAAGACCTAAAAACCTATTTGGCCAATCCTCCTATTCTTCAACTTGTTGATCCTACTAAGCCTTTCCTTTTGTACACCGATGCTTCCCCTCAAGCTCTTGCAACTCTATTGGCACAATGTGATAAGGATTGTAGAGAATGCCCGGTTTATTACATAAGTCTCACTCTACTCGATTATGAAGTTTGATATTCTACAATAGAAAGACAGTGCCTTGCTTTAGTTTTTGCAACCCAAAAGTTGAGGCATTATCTCTTGAATGCTGAGATCCATGTTATCATTAAATTCGATCCTCTTAAACATCTTTTCTCCAAAACCGACCTTTCTGGACACTTAGCTAAGTGGGTTATGATGTTGATCAAGTTTGACCTTAAGTTTGTCTCAGAAAAGGAAATAAAGGGTCAAGTGTTGGCTGACCACTTAGTTGATGCTCCTTCACCCTTCTCTCTACCTAATCTGGATTCCTTTTCCAATGAATACATTTTTTCCACTGAGGTTGATGAGACTTGGGAATTTTACTTTGATGCCTTAAGTGTCATACAAGATCGGGGTCAGGGGTGGTCTTAATCTCTCCTAAAAAGAAGCATATTCCTTTATCATATCATCTCAATTTCTTGTGTACCAACAACATTTTTGAATATGGGGCTCTTATAGCTGGAATTAAAGCAGCCTTGGTGTTGAATGTGAAACATCTACATATTTATGGAGATTTTCAAATAATCATAAGACAAGTGACATGAGTTTATTAAGCTAAGCAAGATAAATTATCACAATATAGAGATCTAGCTTTATCCTTGTTGTAAACATTCTATTCTTATACCTTGGAGCCCATTCCTCAAAATGATAATCGACATGTTAATGCGATGACATGTGTTGCCTCTCTTGCATCTCTACAAGACCCCTTGGTAGATCTTAAATTCACTATTCACAACCTTACTACCCCGACTATTGTTGATAATCCTAGTGATGTGGCATATTGTTGCATTATAGATTCTGATGAATGGTACTCTCATATCATGAGATATTTGAGTGATGTTACCTTTCCTAACTCTATGAATAAGAATACTAGGGCTAGGATTCACAAATTGGCTGATAGATACATTATCCTTTCTAATGTTCTTTATAGGAGGGGTTATGATGGTCTTCTCCTTTGATGCTTAAACAAGGCTGAAATCCCTATTGCTCTTGAGGAAGCACATTCAGGTGCTTGTGCTGGGCATTTTGGGGGTAGATCTTTAGTTCAAAGATTGCTCTGAATGGGATATTATTGGCAAACCATGGAAAAGGATTCCTTTGTGTTTGCTAAAAGATGTCATCAATGTCAGCAACATAGCAATTTGATCCATGCCCTTGCCCAAGAACTTCAATCTTAAGTGGTGTCTTGGCCTTTTTCTACATGGGGTTTGGATCTCATTGGTAAAATATCTCCTCCCTAATCTCAAAGACATACCTTCATCATAACTGCCACTGATTACTTTACAAAGTGGGTGGAAGACTTTCCACTTTGATCCACTACCGCTGAAGTAATTTGTCAATTCATTTTAGAAAACATTATTTCCTGATTTGGGATACCTTTCACCTTAGTTTCAAATAATGGAACGCCATTCAAAAATAAGGATGTGAAGAAGTTTCTTGAGAAATATCATATTCAACATAAATTTTCTACACCTTATTATCCTCAATCAAATGGTCAAACTGATTCTTCTAATAGGATAATTGAACAAATTCTTTGAAAGACTATAAACAAGCATGGTAAGGATTGGCATACTCAATTAACCTATGCTTTGTGGGCCTATCGCACGAGTGTACGTGGTGCTATGGGTTGTACTCCATATAATTTTGTTTATGGTGTTGATGCCATTATGCCTTTGGAGTTAGAATTTCCTTCTCTGAGATTCTCTTAGGGGTATAGTGGATGTTGATTCCTATAGAGAGAAAAGACTTCAACAACTCAAGATACTCGATGAATAGAGTATAAATGCCCTCGAACATATTCAAGCATATCATAAAACTTTGCAACAAAGCTACAATGATAAGGTTATTCAACATTCCTTCTCAATAGGTGATTTAGTCCTTTATGAGAATCAACGCAATGTGAATGCCTTACCTGAGGAGAAAGGAAAATTCAGCCCTAATTGGCTTGGACCATACATTGTTGTCAAGATCTATGGATCAGGTGCTTACAAGATAGTAGATGTGGAAGGTATGTTTCTCAAGGAACCCATAAATGCTATGCACCTTCGTAGATACTATGCCTAGTTCTCTTTTTCTCTTTCTCTCTCTCCCTCTTTTTAGTCTACTTTTTGTTCTCTCTCTATATCTTTTTTCAAAATTGGGTAATATGTTAGCATGTCTTCATTAAAGTATTTAGGATTAAATGATGTTATATTGTTTGGTCTAGATTACTTCAATCTTGACAAGCATGTTTCATTACTTTATTATTTATCTTGGATTCTTTCACGTAAATTGTAATAGATTTATGTTTCATATGTGCTAGCATGTTATATAATTTCTTCTATGTTAAATAGAATTATATCATGTTGTGTTTAATTAGAGGTAATTAAATCACATTAGTCATATAGTTCTTAGGCTTAATACATTCTTCTTTTACATCAACAAAGTAGCATTTAATTAAATACTTAGTTATTTAATTAAATCACACATGTATAAATTTTATCATAAAGCATTGAGAAATTAGTCACATGGAAATTAAATTAGACATACATGTTCATCACTCAATATGTTACTTCTAATCTAAGCAATGCATATATTGTTTAAGAATTAAAATAACATATCCACGAGTATCATAATATGTACATCAATACATCAAGATCATCTCCTATCCCTAGGACTACTAGCTGGAGGATGGTGGCTAGATATCCCCTCCTGATCTGTTTGTGGGGGTGTCCCCTTGGGGGTGTATCGCGATATGAATCGCGAGTGACTCCATGAGGAGCTCGTACGATCCCTTTCCATCATAATCCTATGGTATGTGGCTGCCTTTGTCTATGATGCTGCTAGCTCACATCTATTTATCGTAATCTCTCATGTAGGACCTCCATCTCCATCTAAATAGGGGAGAAAAGGTCCTCATGTTGTCCTACACTCCTCTGGGATCTGTGCAATATCTGTGAGGAACTAGGAATGTGTTGAGTCATGATGAGGTATGTCACTGTATTCTGAATAAGAGAACGCCACTCCTCAATGGTAGTTGCAAGAAAGAGAGAAAATTTTTATCAATAACATTCTATATCATCAAATCTAAACAAGTAGGACACAAGCTAATCACTAACAAGACACCTTACCTAGATCTCCCTCTTACCAGTAGGGATCATGGAAAGTGATCACCTGAGATTGGGACCCGCTAGGCTCTCCACGCTCGTACTTTCTCTATACAGTGAGTATGGGCCAATGGGGACTAGGATCAGGACCCCTAATAGGGTCCTTCTTCACCTGTAATGGGAGACTTGGTGGATCTAGGGCTATGGTATCCTCCCTAGAGTGATGAGGAACTAAATTTGACTCATCCTCCTCCTCAATCTCCCCATCCTCCTCATCCTCCTCATCCTCATCCTCGTCCTCCTCATCCTCCTCCTCTCCATCCTCCTCATCATCTCCATCCTGATCTCCCTCTCCAGTGTTAGGATCATCTTTGTCTCCTCTTGCCTCCTGCTCTCCTATGTTGTCAACCTGATTGTTTGAGCCCTCCTCGAATGTATCGGATCCCTCTCCATCACTTGTTTGTCTCCATGGTCTAGGGTTCCCACCAGGGAAGTTTGCTGGGAAGATGGCTCTAGGGTATGTCCTCCCCTACCATGTGATGTACCATTGGTGCGTGCCCAAATCATCTCTATAGTCTATTGTAATGTCCTGATCTGACCTGTCTAAATCTATGATCATAATCTCGTCACTAGTAGGCCTAGGAATGTCTTCTAGCCTCAACATCATGCATGAGTGGTGGATGTACATAGGCACATCAGTAGGAATGCACTGCTAAAACCCAAACTATCATTGGACTCAGTCAAAGTAGAAGGGAATGACTATGTGGTTGTACTACCCCTCTATTAGATGGTTCCTCTACATGTTGAACACCTACCTGTCTATCCCTACCCACATGTACATCCTGAGGTAGGGTCTCCATATGACTCTGCCCATTGTCAATCTATCTAAACTCAACCTCCAATGTAGGAGATCTCTGAATTGCCACTCATGAGTAGGTGGATAAGCAAATACCTTAGGGTGCTCTGGGACTAAGTTTATAGGGGCTCCAATAGGCCTAGTGTAGGTAATATGCTCGAACATCCACACTTGTAGTAGTGTGCATGTCATCAGGCTATATCCCTATCCAAACACATACTCCCCAAGGTCATGATAGAGATGCACAAGCATGCTCTGACCCCAAGACTCTACCCTCCTATGTTTCTCTATCGCATACTGTAGATGAGTCCTCCATGCATATGTGTGTCGCACCCATTAGGGCACATGACTAATGCAAGGGTCGCGATCATGAGTCGCCTTACTAATGGAACCTCACCGGTAGGGTGTAGGAGCCAATTGACTATGATACAGCCCCTCATCTCATGAAGTATCACTCTCCCCATAGTATACACCTACTCTCTCCTATAATCCTCCTTTGTACGATCAGTTCAATATCTCATGGTCTCCCCCCTAATGGGAAGGTGCAAAATGTAGTATACATCCTCAAGGGTGACCGTCATCTCCCCTATAAGTAATGAGAATGTCGAGGTGTCTGCAGCCCACCTCTCCATCAACGCCATCAACATCGCAGAATGGAATCTGATGGTCGCCATAGTTAGCGCATCCCACAAGTCCACTACATGTAGAAACTCCCTCTCCCCCACTGTTAGCCTTGGGATCTGCTTCTGAAGGCTCTGGAAGGTGAGCCGGACCTTATGCTCACGGATGTATGCAAGTGTCTGCAAAAGGCAAAGCATACTATCATCAGTAATCAATCATCACCATTATCATCTAATCAATGCAATCATGCTATCTATTTTGACATTCAATCGCCTAATCCCATGTCGCCACTGGTCACCCTAAAAAGGGACTAGGGTGCCCTACTGGGACCAGGGTACCCTCTTGGGACCAAGGTGCCCTAGGACCCCTAGATGCCTGAAGAGGGGGCTCAAACCTAGTCTTTGCAATGACATCTTAATTCCTAAAACTGTGAAAGCATAAAAAAAATTCAAATGGAGTCAATGAAAGGTCAACTCACCTCATCGAGAGGTAGACCGATGAGTACGGACTGGCACAGGATCTCCATCCACGTAGGTCAGCGTCAAGAAAAAAATGGCTAATATGTAGGCTCCTCTATAGTGAATACTGCCAAAAAGTTCAAAAGTGACAAATGAAGGTGTCACTTTCATATTTATGCATTACGAACTTTTTTCACTTTATGTTTTTAAGTTAAAACCCTAATTTTTGCACGTTTTCTTCAATCTATCATATCTTAAGCTAGGAAGCTCTGATTCTCACACCGTCAGTGGTGTTGGAATCATGAGTTTTCCCTCCCGCTCTGAATTAGTTCCATAATTTTCTTGGATAAGTAATCAAGCCTTGTTGAAAACTTGCTTCATCAAAAGCTTTATCACAATTCGCAGTGGTAAACATGATACCTTGTCTCACCTCACTAATAAGCAAGCCAAAACAGGGGGAGGCATATAGCTACCTATGAATTTCATCACATTCCTTGGTAAAAATTAGGTGATTTTGTGATATAACATGTGGTTTTGTAGGGTGTGGTTCCTAATTGTGTACTGTAGATACCACTGGGGGCTTCATCCAACAACTTATGGCTATATCCTTTTTCAAAAAATGTTTACTTTTCTATACTTTATCTTGCATATGCACATATTTTAATATGACCACTAAAGTGAAGCCTAAATGTAGTGTCATAAATTGTACACCCTTGCTAGGGTGGTACAATTTCACACTTAGGTTAGCACCTGCCTTAGTGTGTCTTGCATCTTGCATTTGTAATTCCCCTTTAAGCATTTACTTAATTAATTTAATTAAATCTAAGGTCATGTTTCATCACTTTAAATATTATAAAGTTGGTCCCTTTACCCTAAGCGTGCCCCTTTTCATCTTATTCCTATAATGAATCATTTAATCATAAACCCTAAATAAGTCTTATTTAGACCATTTAGGCCCAATTTCGCATATCAAAACATCTCAAAATCAGTTGTAACTTTGGGATGCACTCTAATATCATCATATCTAACAACCCCAAAAATTTTGTGAAAAGTTGGTCGAACCATGGCGGGAATGCACATGGTCCTTAGCTTTTTCCCCGAAATTTTGGGAGCACAATCCTATTATATAATATTGCTTAACCCCAAAAGATTGATAGGAAATTCAAATCGTAGGTCGGCCTAAACATGAAATTAAGATCTAGGGTTTCATACTTAGGAGATCTCTTTCTTCATTTGAAGGGGTCTTCTTCTTCGAATCTAAGAGTAGGTTTTTGGAGCATTAGAGCCTTCTTTGTAGCAAAAGAGTAGATCTTTTAAATCTTCAACAAAATTCAGCATTCATCCATCAAACATTCATCAAGCATCATTGTATCAATTGGGGGCTTTTGTAGGTGTAGAAGAACAATAGGAGATCACTAATTGACGATTGGCTTGTACCTCTGCCTTGGGGTTGGGTATGGTTTCATGTTGTTTTCATGTCTTTGCATAAGCTTCATTTTTATTTATATTCATGCTTTAGATCACTTTTTGATTGTGGATTTAGATCATTTACTTTGTCAATTATAAGCAATCAGGGTTTACTCCTTAGGGTTACTCTAGATTGTTTTCTTTCATTTTAGGATCTTGCACACACATTTTCAATACATTATCATCTATTTGTAGAGGTGGAAATCACCAACACAAGGGTTTGACTAAGGCAAAACCCTATATAGCCACCCCAAACCCTATTTTTTAGCTTTAGGTACAGGTTCGGATCTGAGCATTGCTGGAAGTTTCAGGACTAGAAGAGCACATGGGGACGGTTATGGGTTGCAGATCTCAACAAAAACCCTAAGGATAGGGGCGTGGTTCCCTGGTCTTGCTAGGGACAATGGTGTGGTACCATGGTCCTACCCTCTGTCAGCAGGTTTTGGCAAAATAGTGTCTTGGAGGCTGCATAACCCATCGTGTTAGTTGCAACTCCAGACTTGCAGAATCAAGACAGTGGCGTGGTACCCTGGTCCCGAACATTTCTGCTCAAATTTTAGACACAGGTGCACCTCTAATTTTTCCTTTTGATTTGTACTTTTTAGTAGTATATCAGCTATCCTCTGATCCATATTCTCAGATTAGGGTTTGCTTGCTTACTTGCTAGTGCAGGGCACCTATCACTCCATGCAATTGTTTTGGTTTATTCTTAAGTCTTTTATGTTGTAATAATTGGACCAACCATTTGGGACTCAATGAAGTCATGGTTGAGTTGTCCAAGCTTTTGTTGTGTTCAGGATGTTGATATCCTAGAAAGATGTAATGCTAATGTTGTTCACAGGTGCACTACTCTAAAATAGAGTCATCATGTAATAATGGTGTAGTGTATTGTTTTAGGTCTCCTAGGATGCATAGAGGGCCTTTCTGAGCCTTGGAGTGCACTTGAGTGCAAGGTTGCATCCTAAGAATAAAAAAGATGTAAAAGTGCTAAACAACTTTTACAACATTGCAAAAAGTTGCACTTCATGTTGTTGGTAGTGAATAAGTTGGTTCTAACGAACTGAATCATGATGTTAAAATCCAAAGAAAACTTCATTGTATAGTTTCAAAAATTTGGAATGCAAGGCAATATTTGGTTGTAAGGAAAAAAACCTTGTTTTACACCGTTTTCACTGTTTTCCTTTGCTTTTGTTGTGTGGTATGGTCCAGTATGGACTTTTCAGAAGAACCTACTTGTAGGGCATGAAGAATTGCTGAATCTACTTTCCAACAAGGTAGATTTCAAGGTTTGATTGTGTTTGGTTGTAGAGATTCAATCTAGTCTCTGTGGGCTAGGTACAAAACCCTTGTAGACTAGGGTTTAAGCAATAAATGGCTCTAAGTTAAGCATCTAACTTGAGCATCCACTGATGGAACCAGTTTAAATATAATGGAATGCTAGGTTAGGGTCTATAAACATGTTTATAGTAGTTTTTTTTGCTTTGCAAACCTTTGTGGTGATTTTACAATGATACCCTAGGCTCACAACTAGGAGTTGGTGAGACTAGGACATTAGGAGATGTGTGTTTTAAGAGCACACCTGGATTGATAGAGCCAAAGTTGAAACATGTTTGGAGACCCCACTGAATGTCCTTTCAAAATACTTGATTTTTTTTTGTGGAGGTTTTTACTGGTGAAGCCTTCTAAGGCCAAGTTTGCAAGTCACCTGGGTAGGCCTAAAACCCTTGAAAATATGACAGTTCTAGAAACCCCATGTGTATAGAGAAAAAATATGCTATTTTTAAATATTGTATGTAACTAGGAAAAGGGTACTCATAAATGTAATTTATTTGGGGCCTTGTGTGGGTAGATCTGAAACTAAGCCTTGAAAACTGTAATAGGAGGGCTAATTGAATTAGGCTTGTTTGGAGCTCAGTATAACCAAGGTAACCTTGGGAAGGTTTGGAAATGGGTTTAAAGGTGATAAAAACCTTAAAAGACACCATAGACACTTTGTAACTTCATCTTACACTCATGGAACAAGTTGGTGAATCAAGATCCTTTGTAGAGGTTGTTGGAGCATTGGGAAGGTGTGATAGGGATTGAGGTGGAATCCTTAATAGGAAGTGTTGTAAGACATTTGAGGCTATACCTTGGAGGAAAGCCAAAGTGGATTAGGCCTTGGAGGTATAACTAGCAGAACCCTTACCAAGTACCATTGGATGGGCTTGAGTAGTTAGTAGGTTGGAGAGAACAAGAAAGACAACTAGGTGATTTGGATCAAATCCAAGAATCTATGCATCACTTGCATTCTAGGTTAGATTGCATTTTTGTATCATTCCTCTCTCTCATTTACAACAAAGGAATAGAAAACCTAAGAGGTAATTCATGAATCTCTCTTTCTCATAAGAAGTAGCTGAAGTGTGTTACCTCCCTAGGCTCTTTTGTATTCCATGAGTGTGTATGAGAGTGAGATTAGGGTTTACATACTTAATCTCACTTTTTCCCCTACACACTAACATAAATATTTGGTTAAGTCAAAACAAGTATGTGAACTCAATGTTGGAGAGATACACCATGTTAGCTTCTAGATCCTTGGTAGTTCTTGTTTTGCAAGGAACAAAGTTAATATTTTAGGATTGTTCAAAATCTCCAATTTATATAGGGGAAATTATCAAGACACCATATGTAAGTGTTGTAGGTAGTTTGATGTATCCCATTGTTTATAATAGACTAGACATTGCCCAAGCAATGGGATCTTTGAGTCAATTTATGGCCAATCCTAGGTAGGTGTATTAGGATGTGATTAAGAGATCATTTAGATATTTGTGGGGTACTTTCAAGTTGCAATATCACAAAATTGCACCCTTATGCAAATTCATGTTTATCTAGGCCCCATTTTAGCATTCTTGGACTTCAATGCCTGTCATGCTTAACCTAACTCAATTCAATATATTTTTCTAGCTTCCTTTTCCCATTTAGGACCTCAAGTTCCAATGCAGGCCCGCTTTAGAGGGAGCATGGCACCTAGGGTGCCCCACTCCCCTTAGTTTGGCCCCAAATTAAAAATCACAAAGTTTGGTTAGCTTGATATATATATAAATCGTTTCTTGTGTTAGCCTTCTCCATGTTTTGAACACCAAAATTATTGGAATAGTTATGTAAGAAAGGTATCCTCCCACACTTTTTTGGCTAATGTGCCTACTTATACTCCACCTATCATGGTTGCATGATCTACACAAAAAATCAATCCTACACATGTTAGTCTTGGAGGAATCCCTTGTTAGACTTGTGAGAATATTGTTGTCATTGATGTCAAACCAATTATCTGGTATGGACAAGACAATGTATGTAGTATATTAAGGATAATTCAATTATCAGATTTGGTCACGATAAGTTATGCACAGTTCATTATTATTAGGTTTGATTTGGATGTTGTATGCAGTCAGTATGTACAGTTTTTTCTATTAATGGGTGTTGTGAATTTTGGTATTAGGACCAATGCAGTAAGAAGGAGTTGTTATAATGGATAGATATCTGGAAGATCCCTATCTCCATAATTCTATACTGTGTTTTCTACGGTCCCAATATTGGTTATGTGTCCCAGTATTAGCTATTTTGATCATGTTACTTGTATCTCTTCAAGTTTTTGTGTTGTGGTACTCTTGGTATGCGTGGAATCTATATCTTTGGAGTTTGGAGATATTATGCTTGATTTTTGTGATAATGGGTCAGCATCTTTGGGTCCAGATGACCCTGTCCCATTCCAATAATCATGGTATATGCATCATTAAATGAATAATGTAAAAGGAAGCATGTTGAGATCTTGCAATGGATGACTTGGTCAAGCTTTTATTGGATAACATGTTGAACTAGGCTGAGACATTATCCCTGTGTATATGTCCTCCGGTATATGTAGAAGCATGTGATGTGTGTGATAGTGAGAAAAAGGAATTTTATGATGTGTGTATGTGTGAGAATTGAGTAGCGAAGGATACATAGAAGCAAAGATAGCAAAGAAGTAGCGAGTTATGGATAGTGAAGGTAGTTAGTAAAAAATCAGAAGTGCAGATAGTATTGCAATATTGTAGTAGTCCTTTACCAGACCTGTTGTAAGTGTTGAAGGAAACTTGTACTTAGATCTTTCACCGGATCTATTGTAAGGTTGGTGATTTGTGATCTAAGCTTAATCTTGTAACCAATCTCATTCATTTCAAGACAAAATCCTCTTCAGTTCAACCCTTTCTGTTGTAGTGAGCATTCTGGCAGTTAGCCATCTTTTGTATCTTTTTAGTGAGTAGTCTGGCAGTGAGCTGGTTTTGTAATCTGACACTGAGCCACGTAGTAGTGAGCCACATGGAAATGAGCCACATCTTTTGTAGAACACCATATAGCTAGTTATATTATCTTGAGAGTTAACACTCTTCGTGGTTTTTCCCGTTTGGGTTTTCCACGCATAAAATCTAGTGTTCCTTTTGTGAGTATGATTTTCATGTTTAATCTACATTTGTTGTTTCATGTTTGTTAAGAATATTTGATTAGTTAGATCATAAATTTTAAGTTTGATAAAAGTTTTTGATATTTGTGGGAATATTGATTCACACCCCCCCCCCTCTCAATATTTTGGTCCCTTCAACCAATCCAACAATTGGTATTAGAGCTTTGGTCCCTTTTTTGGAAGCATAATCGTTTGAGGGAGATCCATGTTGGTTGAATCATGGAACCTATGTGCATGACTAGAGAATTTCAGTTGGATGAAGACTTGCAAATAGATCTTGAAGATTTGGAAAGTGTTGAATCAGAAAATGAGGAATTGAAAGAAAATTTGAAGGTAGCAAATGAATGTGTGCATAAGATGAGAGAGAAAATCTGGAAATTCAAATTGAGGCATAAGTAGGTTAACAATCAGATGAAGCTAGGGAATGAGACTATTAAAAATCTAATGCAAAAGATTGAGAAAGACAAGATATAGAAATCTATAAATGAAACAATCAAGGTAAAGTCTAAGAAATGTGGAAATCTAGAGGAAGAAGTGAAGAAGCTCAATGCATAAATTAAGGTCCTTGACAATAGAAAGTTCATGGAAGATTTGATTAGTATGCAGAAAGCTAATTTGGACAAGACCAAACTTAGATTTCAGCCCAATCTATGTTCAGATAACAAAGACAAAGGCAAAGAAGTTAAAGCTAAAGTTGAGAAGAAATTAGAGGATGCAGGAAAAACCTAGAATCAGAATTCTAATGCAAGAAGACCTTCATCAACCTAATGCATAAAGGTACCCATCTTTTAATGGTTACTATTTTCAATGCAATAAATTTGGACATAAGGCTGCAAACTGTAGAAGCATTCAGTTTTATAGTTGCAAGAGGTTTGGTCATAAATCAAATCATTGTAGAAACCATGCTATGAGTCATAATTACAATCTAGCTGAAGAAAATAAGATGAATTACAAATTTTATCGATATAGTTATACTTACAATGGCTATGGACATAAGGCTAACCAATGCACATATATATCTCATCTGGTAAAGAAGGTCATCAGTTGTTTCAAGTGCAAGTAGTCCAGACATTATGCTAATCAATGTAGCGATGGGAATATTTAGAAATCTGCTGAGAAGAGTATGATGAAGAATCATGAATCAAAGAAGGAAATTAAGAAAGGAAGTGAGCCTGATGTAGGCACCTCTTCCAACAGTAATTGATTATAGTTCTTTGGCCTAGGGGAAGTTCTATTCCGAAGAAAAAATATTTCACTCTCCCCTATCTGAGTGCATCATGTCATTGATCTGTGATGATTATTTTTTAGAGGCTATCTGATAATCAAAGAAATTTTTGCTAACACCATCAATAAGATAGTTCTTGGTGGCAAAACCCTAAAAGGAAGTTTTTGGCAAGATAAGTATCAACTTTTTAAACTCATTATCAGTCATTTGTGCTTAAGAATATTGTAAATAATAGAGGAGAAGTAGAGCAATAAAATAGTGTGAGAAATCATGGAAAGCAAAAGGATCATTAGATAATCTAGCAACAAGGGATTTCAGGTTTTGGACAAAGTGTTCCTAGATGAATTCGACCCGAAGAAAATTAGAAATGTTGAAGCTGGTTTGAGTGATGTTGAGTTGTAGAGGGTTAAGGAATTGGAAATAAAAGGTTTGAATCTATGAGTTCATAATTCCCTTGGTTTGATGATGTGGAAGTTGCTAGAGTGATCATAAGTCATGTGTGAGATGATAGCATTGTGTTGGACAAACCCTATCTAGTCACAAAGGAGGTTATCTCTATGATCATCGTTTTATGTGACAATGGAGAGGTTCCACCTAAAACGTCAATCAAGAATTGAGAAGTGGAAGCCCTAACCGACATGAAGGGTGATCAGTGAGCATTGATCATTAACATGATTAACAACCTTGTGGTGAGGTATGTTTCCTATGGAATTTCTTATAAGGTCTATTTCAGGAATAGGGAAGGTGCCACTTCAGCAATTGAAGTATATATGACACATATGCTTGTAATGGAAAATAAATCATTCGATTTGTGTGAATTATTAGGAGAAATATTTCTAGAAAATGTTAAAATGTCAAAAGAGCAGAATTATCAATTTCGGTTTGGTTCATTGCTTGTGTGTTTATCATGTATTGTTTGGGATCCCTTCTGGCAAAATAAGATGTCATATGGGAATCTAGAGTCCCTGTTGCAAGGCAGATATTTAGGTATTTGAACAGTTTGGGTAATAAAGAGGAAGTTTGTGATGCATATTTCAAATCTTTTCTAGACATGTGGAATGTTGGCCCGATACCCCTTGTTTCCAATTTTGGAGGTTCTTCCTCTAGAAAGAAGAAAAGAAGACAATCTGTTACTGTTAGTGTTTTTGAGTTAAAGAAAAGCAAGAAGGATGTGAAAGAGAGAGATACTATTGTGATTGAGGATTTAGAGTCCCCTATAGTTGAAAGAGATTTGGCAGTTGCAGAACAAGAAGCTAGACAGTCATATGATGAATCTAATTTACTAGAGTTACTTGGTAGTATGAATGGAATGGAGAAAATTGGCAAAATGTGGTTGACTTCAATTGAGTCTGACAGGATTGAGGGTATTATAGTGAATCACTTGATCCAGAACACTATGAGCATTGAGGACATCGATAATTTGCTTCTAGAATATTTGAATGAAGTTCTTAAGGAGAGGTTATTTAAGTAATCTGTTGAGGTTGGAGTATTAGAGGTAAGAGAAATTGATGTGCAAAATCTATTAAAGGAATGTCATGATGCAAAGAAAACCTTATTAATGTGCATTGAGAAGTTGAGAGATTGTATCTGTAGTGCCAATAGAGTCTACAGGTATTGTATCTCTTCGTCAGTAGCTATAATAAAGCACAAAGCCAAAATCAATGCAATTGAAGATGAATTGAGCACTTTAGGCAAATCTTTTGATTTCCTGAGTGATAAGGATGGCCTGAGCAAAGGAAAATAATTAATTCTCTTCAAGATAAACTCTTATTCTTACCGAGGTAGAGAGAATAATTTGTGAATATGTTTTGGAAAGTGAAAGAGATTGTTGAAGCAAAGTTGGAGCACTTTTCAGCATTGCTTGGTAATGCAGTTGAGTATGAGTAGAACCCATCTACTTTGGATAGTTTCTCCCATGTTGTTGATCTATTAGTGGAGTTAAAAAGACTTTCAGTTACCATCAAATTGGCCATACATTCTTGGGAAGTTCTTCTTTAAGACTTGAAGGAGAAATACAAGCTTATCTTTCCGAAGAAGAGCAGTTGAAGATTATATCTGGTCTAGTATTCAGTTTTGACATTTTTGTAGTTGTGTATATACTTTGTTTTTCTTTTTTTTCTTTTTTAATTAAAGGCATCATTTCTCCTTGATGTCAAAATGGGGAGAAATGATTGAGAAAATGTATGAGTTAAGGGGATTTGAGCTATATGTAGATATGTTTTACCATCAATGATAAAGGGGGAGATTGTTAGACTTGTGTGAATATTGTTACCATTGATGTCAAGCCAGTTATCCAATATGGACCGAATTGTAGTGTCCCTCCTAGACTTGTATTTTGATTTGTGCATCGATAGACTCATTTAGACATGTGGTTGATGTTTTGATGATTACTTATGATTTCTATCTCGGGACGATATTGATGGTGATATATACTTTATGTGGATATATGCTATTTGATGACTTATGTGGATGATGGATACATCTTAGGCTATATTGATGACTTATGTGGATGATGGATATATCTTAGGCTATATTGATGATGGATCGATATTTGATTGTTTATGTGTGCTCATTATTCATGATGGATCATATTTCTAATGGGATTTCGATGACATCTTGGTTATGCTAACCCTAGTTCATCACCATATTGATTGATTTGATGCTATGGTGAATGTGATTGTCTTCTAGTGTATTCATGATTAGAGACAATGGCATGCCACTCATTGCGAGAATGATATGATGTTGTGATTCTCTATCACTTGCCTGGTCATTTATGATGTATATGTATTATATATATGTTGTATTGTGTTTTGTGGTGGATGTAAGATTGCATGTACCAGACATCAACTCCACCTGGTCTCATAGCTCTGAGCATGTCTATATCCCAATGGCGAGTTGTTGGAGATGGCATGTGTTTCCTTATTACACTCTTAGCTTAAGTTGGCATCCTTGTCAGTCGGTTGTCTTGGCATGAGTCGTCATGCCAATATGTTGAGTTGTGGTCTTCTTGTGCCGTTCTGAGTGTTTGATTATTTTAATTAATGTTTGGTTAATAATATTATTAGTATTAAATTAATATGTAGTTTGGTTAATTAAATATTATTGAGTGATTATTTACTATTATTTGATTAATATTTTATTGATTTATGATTTAATATTTATTTATTTGATTTATCTATTTATTATTTAATTTATCTATTGTTTAATTGTTTATGGTTTTATTATTTATTTGTGGCATTTATTTATTTAATTGCCCCATTAGTTTATTTTATTGGGTTTTCCTTATTATTTATCCATTTTTATGATTTTTGGCATTAGTAAAATACAATACCCTTTGTTACTAAATGGGTAAATAAATATTATATAGTTTACCTACCCTTTATGACTATTGGTTAATAAGCTTTGGGAAATAAAATATTATATTTGGGTACGGTAGGTAGATTTTATATTATTTTGGAATATTTCTATTGGTCGGATTTTGGCTATAGTTTTTGAATGAAATTTTTATTTATTTGGTCGCCTGTGCATTTTGTCGGGTTAGCATTTTTGGATTTTCTTCTACATATTGTATTTGTTGGCTAGAGATTTTTGGTTGCTTGGATTTGGCTTGGATTGGATTTGGGGATTGCGCTTCTTTAGCTTCATTTCTCATTACTTCAATTTTCTAGGTCAGAGGATTTTAACCTTTTGCAATTTTGATTTTCGGAAATGAGTGTCTTCTCTGTATATGCATCTTGTATGCGAGAATGGGAGAAGTAAATTTGTATTTTGGAAAGGAATATTGGTTGAAACATTTATAATGATATGTGATTGAAGTTTGGGGAATTGGTTTTATATGATTCCTTAGTTTTACTTACATTAATTTTATTGTCTAAAACTGTTGGGAACAACTTTGTGTGTGAGCTGTATATTCTATGATGGTTGGATGTTTTGCTTTGGGTCTTTTGATCGAGTGAAATGGTATTTTTGCATTTTCTTTTTTATTTTAGGAATGATTTCACTCTCAATATATGAATTCAATTGTTGATTTTAGAGTTTTCTCTCTTTGAGTGTTACCAAGAGTTTCAGTGGCAATTGGAATGAATTTGTGAGTCTATTAATTAGTTATAGAATGAATCCCCTCTTGATTATTATGTTTGGAAGGTTATTGTGTCTTTTTGGGTGGTTTAAGGATTCAATTTTTATGCCTTGATGATTTTCTAAGTAAGTCGCATTCTTCATTTTTCTATTTTTCTGAGTTTTTGGATTCATTGTGTCATATGCACTAATCTGGGTACCAGATGTGCTATTTTGTCAGATGCGCTAAAGTATGTATCATATGTGTTGAAGTGTGAGTCATATGTGTTAAAATGGGTTTCATATGTGCAAATTTGTATTTTATTTGCACTAATTTGTGTTTCAAATGCACTAATCTGGGTTTTATATACACTAAACTATCTGATTTTTGTCAGTTTTTCTCAGTTGGTTCAATATGGTTGCTTTTTCTAATTTTGGGTTTTTACTAGAGGCTTCCTATGATTGATTTGAGTTTCTTAGAGGTTATTATGATTTGATTTAGATCATTTATTTTTGATTTGAGCTCCAATGAGATGGTTTATGCAACACCATTGAGGGTTGTGTATATGTATGTGATTTGCTCCAACAAGAGGATAAATGCCTTGCTATTGAGCGATAATCTATGTAAGCTCCAGTGAAAGGATTGTGCCTCACTATAGAGGATGTATTTGGTTATGTTTGAGTAAGAATATTGTAATCCTTTCTCTTGTTTATTGATATGCTTGACCAGTGAGGGCTCTTTCTTATATGTTGGTTTTATGGTTCTTGTGAGCTTCATTATTGTTTTAGTAATGTTATGTATTGGATTCATCTCTTGATTGAGCCTTCATGTTATTATTTTGATATCTTTGTGATTTATGTTCTACCCTAAGGTCTTGGTCCATGGATAGGGAGAGTGGGTTCTTGCATGTGTAGGATCAGGGTCATGAGCAATCAGCTTCTAAGAGGTTCCTAGAGAGGATACTTAGGGTCTAGACCTATCATGGGACCACATGAAGAGTTTATGTTTAATTGAAAGTGATAACCATAATAATTGATTAGTGGGTTTGGGTAATTAGGAATTTACATAATCAAGATAATGAATAGTTGTTGTTATGCCCCACTCATAGCCCTTGAGTGGAGACTCGGGATGAGCTTGGGAAGACTGTGGAGATGGTACAAAAAACTCCCTTGATTGCTCATAGGTTGAGATGGCTCCACATGTCTATCAAGGGTGTGGGTGGAGATCTTGTAGTGCTAGGTGGAGATCCTGATATTTATATATAATGCCCTTCTTTGTGAGGATAGTATGTGATGAAACTCTTTCCATACATGATTCCATGAGCCTTATGCTTTGTTGTTGATTATGCCTTTGGGGTTTATTAATTTATGATTAGCCTTGTGATGTGATTTTGGTTATTGTTCTTGGTTGTTATCTTGTTGATGTTTTGTTTAGTCCCTTGGTTGTTAGATGTCAACCTAGATCTTGAGTGTGAGTTGGAACCCCATGTCATCTCCTAGCAAGGGGGGCGGTTCCTATTTGCTTCCACATGGTCGGGTGGTTGATGCCTTCTTCCATTGGGATGTTCTTCATTGGATGGTAGCATGTGTGGATACTATGATTCTTCATTATGTAGATAGTTGTGGAGTTGATTTCTTATATTGGAGATAGCATATTGTATCATGATGATATTATAAATATAAAAGAGAATATGTACTTGTTCCATGTATTCTTATGTAATATGTTGCCATTGTGTTGTCATTGATGTCAAATAGTATAGCAGGCCACTGGTATAGCTTGTCACTAGTAAGAAGAGGATGTCAACTAGAATTGTGATAAGTGGAGTCACCGATACACAAGTTAGTGTTGGCTTGTGTTGGAGACATAAGTTGGGATGTTAGATGATGAGTGATATGTTGGAAATATGTTTCTTCCAATCGGAAAGCATGGGACTAGTATGCAAGCAAGGTTGAACTTATAAAGAATATGTAGTGCAACTAGTATGCAAGATGTGAATGTAAAACAATAGGATGGCCACCGGTAAGTGATAATGCTCTGGGATAAGACAAAGAAGTTAAAGGTAGGTGACTGAAAGCATGTATTGGATGAACAAAGTGAACTATGAGGATGCCTCAGGTGCATGAAATCAAAGATATGCACTGGTTCAATAAGTGAAGGCATGATGTGCCACCAGATTAGAAGAGGAATAGTAAGTGGTGATGTGGTTTCCACTTTGGCAAACCAGTGCTAATCGGAGTAGGTGAATCTAACTGCATGATCGTTTCATTGTGATTGACAAGTGCAGATCGAAAAACAAGCCGTGTTTGCTAAATATAGAAAATGTTTTTTGGACGCAATGAGATTGGCAGAGTTGAGTGATTTGTTGTAGGTGGTCAATCTCTGGAAAAGATCTTATTGGATTTGGTATGCCTCGTGGTCGATGAAGAAACCCTCAACATGTGAAGTTTGAATGTCGATCATGGTGGGAAAGTTCACAGATAAATATGCAGACCATAAATTATATTTGATTAATGTTACCAAATGATTAGGTATCGAATATTGAAGAGAAAAGAGTGAAAGTGAAGCAAAGAGCCAACCAATTAGAGAGTTCATCGAAGATCATAGTGACTGAGTGTTGGAGGTGAAATTGGAAAGAGGTTTTAGTAGAGGTTTAACCGATAAGGTCAGAGTGACCGTTAAGCTACAAAGTGTGTTGCAGTCAAGTGAACTGGTGGTGCTAGAACCTGCAGGAAGGAAGTAGAAGGTGTTGCAGCACAATGGGAATGTCGATGAAGATCTGGGAAGGCAAGATCAGAGTAGGGCTTGATCGGTAAGTTGAGAACTGACAGTGATCAGAGTGAACTAAACCGACAGAGTGAAGAGTACCGGTGATGATAAGAAGTAGTGTATCTGAGTGAGAAGAGAATGAGAAGAGAACATAGCAGAGGAAGACTAGTTGAGAAGAGTAGAACCGATAGAGTAAGTTTATTGTGAGAGGTTACATAATTCATTTGTAATCAGGTATTACTATTGTTTTGATATATGTTATTGTGATCACTGAGTTGGAGCTTGGTGCAGGGGTTGGTGCTCCTTGGGTTGGTGGTCCTTGGGTTGGTGCCCTAAAATCAGGGGTTGGTGCTCCTTAGGTTGGTGCACTAAACTTTGTAACAGTTGTTTATTGTGAGGTTGGATTGGAGTAATAGACTCCATCAACATTTCTCATCGAGTTTTTTTCCATGTTGGGTTTTCCTCATATATCCGATGTTATGTGATGTTCATTTGTGTGTGTTTTCATTTGAGTCTTCTCCCTATCTCACCAGTGTATCCACCTTGTGTTAGATCTGCTAACTGGTACACACAATCAGGATTAAAAAGGGAAGTTTGGAAACCACTAATTCACCCCCCTCTTAGTGGCATCTTGTGTTCAACAATTGGTATCAGAGCCCTAGGTTCCCAGTTAGATAAGTTTTATCTAGCTTGGGTAGATTCTAGTTCTAAGAACACAATGGTGTGTTTTGTGTCAACCCCTACCCCATTGTTTGATGGAACAAACTTTTCTATTTAGAGTTGTAGGATGGAAGTCTACCTGCCCTCTTTGGGGTATGATGTGTGGATGTCAGTTGTGAATGTTCCCTCTAGACCAGTCAGCCCTCCCACTGGTCCTGAAGCTAAAAGAAGATACCGGTGTAATGACAAAGAAATGAAGGTCCTATACTCAGTGGTCTTTCTGATGATGTTTCTTCATAGGTGGATAGATGCAAGTTTGCAAAGAGACTATGAGATAGATTAAAGAAACTTTATGGAAATGAACGTAGTACTGCAAAACCAATTTATGATAGCAAGAAAAGAAATGGATCACATGAGCCTGTAGATGAAGATAGATTAGTTAGCAGCAACAACAATGATGAAGAAGGAACCCACCTCTTCATGGCTCAAGAGACAAAAGGTGAGAGACACACATCTAAAAGTGATTATGCAAATTAATCCTATCGACAAGATGTGTTTGGCAATGATGAAGATGATAAAGAAGAAGATCAAGCTGAAGTTGATCTTGAAGGAGAGCTTGTAAGTGCACTTGAGGAACTTAGTAGAGTAAGAACAAAATATAATATGTTCAATAATTCCACTATTGTGGAACAAGATCAGTTGTTCAAATGTATCCAAGAGTCTGAGTCAACCATTGCAAATCTGAATGCACAAGTAGTTGATGCAAAAAGGGTGAGTGTAGAATCAAACTCAAATTTGCATGTCAAGGAGTGCAGGTGCAAAGATTTAGCATCAAATATAGAGGCCAAGGACAAGGAATGTCAGAGTCTACAAGATGAATTGGAGAATCTCATAAAAGACATTGAGAAATGTCAAGATGAACTAAAGTTAAGGATATGTTTTGATGGCAGAAATGATGTCTTGGACAAGATGCTGAAGAAGCAAAAACATTGCAAGGATATCAGAGGATTAGGATGTGTTGTCAATGAGTGCTCCACAAGCAAGGATGTCTCCCACAAAGACATTTAGTTTTTCTCCTCAAGAGGAGAGAACAAGAGACAAACCTTCACAATCAAAAATGCTCCAAGGAAGAAGGCTGACCTTACTACTACCAGTGAAGACTAGAGGATGAAGACCCATGCAGAAAGGGAGAACTCAAGAGGAGAACCTAGAAGACCTCCAAGAAATAGAAAATAAATAAATTTGTATGCCCTCAAGACAAAGCAAGTGTGGGGAAAGAAGGGATAAGATGAAAGGACTATAGCGACCAGACAGTTCAAGAACAATCCTCGGAGAAGTAGAAATGGAAAAGCCAAACTGGTAAGATCACCTCATGTTTGGCAAAACAACTTTGTAAGTTGCAATCCCTCCTTCTCCAGTTACTACTTTGCATGAAAATATTGTGACCATAGGGAAGATGAATGTAAAAAGAGGTCTAGGAATAGACAAAATGTTTTTCCTAGAAATAACAATGTAGTCTATCATAAATATAATGGTTTTGGCCATAGAAGTCTTGATTGCAATAAGAAGAACTTGTAGTCATATGGAAGTCGATATAATAGTCATGCTCAATATGGAAATGGTCATAGAACATATGAGAAACTAAGACCTACATGGAACCAAAGGAGAAGTGCCCCTACAAGATCAAGAAACCCACCAGTTTCGGTTGCTGGCTACAACAACATGATCAAAAGAAAATGGTCAAACTGGTTTGATAGAAGGTCCTCCAATCATGTGTTTAGTATGAACACAATCTGCTTCTACAACAATGCTTCTAGTCATGCTACAAAATCTAGTAGAGCAAGGACAAACCAGTTGAAGAAGGTAAGACCTTCCCCAAACACTGCAAATGGGAAGAGGAGTGAGACCAAGCAGGTATGGAGGAAGAAGGAATAGATTAGAACCATGGACTATTACTATGAATTCAATGCACAAGTGATATTTCCTATGGATTAAAGGATATGTAGGACTCAAGGGGAGCAACAAATTGATCATATCATTCACCCCCTTTGTAGAAATGGATAGATGAAAGGTTTGTTTGCTACCAGTATAAGCTAGAATATAAGATGGCAGTGTGTGTGTAGTTAGTGCTCTGGCTACACATATATGTATGAGAGATGGACTACTGCCATGTGTTAGTGGATGGTTAATTTTCTATTGGGATCAGAGGAACATGACATAGGAAGATAGAGGTTAGAGGAAGATGCTTCGGTGGAGATGTTGATCCGGTATGGTAAGCCGGTATGAACAATATGCTCTCGGTATGGATATTGACTGGTATTGCAAGTTATGTAAGTCAATTTGTTCTAGTATCATTGCAATAACTATCGTGTCTTAGATTCAAGAAATTATGTCTTAAGTGATATTGGAAAAGACCCGAATGACATGTGTTGGCCTGGTAGTAGATCATATATGCATGCATCATTTTGATCTAACTAGTTCGTTAGTTGACATGTTGATGATGTAGTTTGGAATTGTGGTCAAGTAAGATCCTGTCATAAGCTATGATGGATATCATGAAGCTAGAAGATCATCTACATATCACGTATACTCAGCTTAACTGGTATAAGGTGCAAATTAGAGAACCGATTTAGAACCTGACAGGCCAAGATGACCTGAGATCTGCGGTTCCGGGGGAGTTCACAACCATATCTTCTTATTGGTCTCAAATATACTAAACATAGAGGGAATTCATGTGTTTATGGTTGTACCAGTAAGTTTGAGACTTTGGGATGTTCTCATCGCTCCTTGTTTGTGAGGTCTTTCAATGTCTACTCAATTTGCACTTAATAGAAATCACAATTGGACCATGGGGAGAGTTGCCTGCAAAGAGGGAGAGTTACCTACATGGGGGGAGAACATACATTTGGTATTAGAGAACACACAAGTGATATCAAATTGGTATCACTGTCAGCTTCAACACTTGGTATCAGAAAATTGGAGTTAGAATAATTTTTTGCATAACAAAAGGGGAGATGATGCAGTCTGACCGACAAGTAAGTGAAATTCATTGGCACACATTTCTACAATTAATATCAGACTGGTATATACAATTGGTATCAGATCTGTATATACACTTGTTGGCTGGACAATTGGTGTCAGTTGGTGTCTAAGCTCTCTATCTCAAGTGTTGTTGTTCGAGAGGATGCAAAGTATAATGGTCACAGAGGGAGAAGCAACTGGTAGAGAAAAGGGGGAGAGAAAATTTGTCAGTACCCTTTGCCATTGTTGTCAAAGGGGTAGAGAAAATCTGTAGTATACCCGATACTACATTTGTTGACATCAATGCCAAAGGGGGAGATTGTTGGCATTGTGTTGTCATTGATGTCAACTGGTAAAGGTGTCATTGATATCAACTAGTATAGTAGGTTACCAGTATAGCTTGTCACCAGTAAGAAGAGGATGTCAACCAATATTGTGATCATTGGAGTCACTGATACACAAGTTAGTTTTGGCTTGTGTTGGAGACATAAGTTGGGATGTTGACCGATGAGTGATATGTTGACAGTGTGTTGTTGTCAACTAGTAAGCATGGGACTAGTATGCAAGCAAGGTTGAACTTATAAAGAATATGCAGTAAAACCGGTATGAAAGATGTGAATGTAAAACAATAGGACTCCCACCAGTACATGATAAATCTTTGAGATATGATAGAGAAGTTAAAGGTAGGTGATTGAAAGCATGTACCGAATGAACAAAGAGAAACATGAGGATACTCCAGGTGAATGAAATCAGAGATATGCACTGGTTCAACAAGTGAAGGCATGATGTGCCACCGGAATAGAAGAGGAAGAGTAAGTGGTGATGTGGTTGCCACTTTGGCAAACGAGTTCAGATGATGTTCGGGATAATGAAGATGAAGGTAAGGTTAAGTAGCTACAGACATGTATGTTACTGGAATGTAGATGGAGATAGTTGAAGTTTGATGGCATGGTGTCATCAAGATGGTTACCGGTAAGTATGTCAACCGATAATCAAGGAAAGTGCAGAAGTGAAAGGCTCCTATCCAATGAAGATGAGCATGTTGTGGATTGACAAGGTTGGTGACCAGGTTAATGTGTTCCATTAGTAGAACAACAAAGTGCAATCCTGAAGGTTGATCGGTTGATGTATAACGAGAAGGGTTAGAGAATTGATTGTATAATGTATAAATTGGTTGTGTGGTGGTCAGTGACTAGGTCTAAACCAACACAAGTGACTGAGCTGAGATGGATGGTGACTAAGAGAGACATGTAGTCTCCAGGTGGAAAGAATACAGAGGTTGGTGAAGGGTGATTCAACAAGGTGGTTGCAGATTCAGTCGACATTAAATGGAGACCTCAACAATCACAGATCAATTGCAGAGGTTTGAAGCTCAAGACAGATCAAAGGACAGAGATCCAATTTTTTGGCATCATGATCGATGCAGTGTGTCTAAGTATTAATCAGAAAAGGTGAAGCTAACTATGTGATCATTTCATTGTGATTGACAAGTATAGACTGACAAATAGGTCGTGTTTGCTAAAAATAGCAAACATGTTTGGATGCAACAGGATTGGCGGAGTTGAGTGATCCGCTGCAAATGGTCAACTTTGGGACAAGATCTAATTGGATGGACATGTGAAGTTTGAATCTCAGTCATGGCGAGAAAGCTCACATATAAATATGCAGACCAAAGATCATATTTCATTGATGTTGTCAAATGATTAGGTGTCAGATATTGAAGAGCAGAGAGTGAAAGTGCAACAGAGAGCCAACCAGTCAAAGAGTTCATCAATGATCATAGTGACTGAGTGTTGGAGGTGTAACTGGCAAGAGGGTTTAGCAGAGTTTTAACTGGTAAGGTTAGAGTGATCGGTAAGCTCCAAAGTGTGTTATAGTCAAGTGAATCGGTGGAGATAGAACCTACAGGAAGGTAGCAGAAGGTGTTGCAGTGCAGTGGGAATGTCGGTGAAAATATGACAAGGTAAGATCAGAGTAGGGTTTGATCGGGGAACTAAGAACCAATAGTGATCAGAGTGAACTGAACCGGTAGAGTGAAGAGTACCAATGGTGGTGAGAAATAATGTATCTAAGTGAGTAGAGAACCAGCAGAGGAAGACAAGTTGAGAAGAGTAGAACTGGTAGAGTAAGTTGATTAAGAGAGGTTACATAATTCATTTGTAACAGGGTATTACTATTGTTTTGATATATGTTATTGTGATCATTGAGTTGGAGCTCGGTGCAAGGGTTGGTGCTCCTTGGGTTGGTGCCCTAAAATAAGGGGTTGGTACCCTAAACTTTTTAATAGTTGTTTATTGTAAGTTTGGATTGGAGCAGTAGACTCCAGCAACATTTCTCACTGAGGTTTTTGTTGGAAACCAATAACACTAAGAGGGGGGGTGAACCAGTGTTATACCAGAATAGAAGATTTTAGCCTTAACAAAACATACATACACCAACCAGTATACTGGTATAAATAGATTTGAATGAAGTAATGCAACCAATACGCCAAACACATGAATCATAACCATATCATAGAGATTTATATGTGGAAAACCTCAATGAGGAAAAACCACGGTGGGATTTGTGACCTATAATATCAATTCACTAGCCATATGAAGAGATATTACAATATATGATGGGTCTACACTTGCAAGAAGGCTTACAGCCTAGAGCACACTGCTCATCATAATAGGAGCCTCACTGACTACATAACAATCTAGACAACAATCTGAAGAAGTGATAACTGCTCAATATAGCATCTCCTATACTAGAATATAATTCTGGTTTAACCTATGTTTGTTCTAGTTAAAACCCTAAACGTTAGTACTGGAATAATCCTTACAATGAATTCCTCACATACATAGTCTCTATGATATATTTCACATTACATTACATCCATATATTCATTCCACATGTCTATCTCTATTTTTTCATCTCATTACAAAATGATCTAATCAATCTCCCCTATATACCCTATACAAATTTATGCCTTATGTCAACTTACAAGGATATATACAATATCATATTTATATGTCAGCCATATAACATAAATAAATAAGCATTAAAACAAGTTTCCAATGCCGGATCCAAGATGTGTCGACCTCCAATACCAATGACCTTTACTATACCATGTTGGCATGCAATGCTGGTGATGAAAGAAATCTTCTATCCTACCAGTGTTGGTGTCGGTGTCAGTGTAGAGTCTATGAAGTGCCTGTCGGTACACCATATGAAGTCGGAACCCAAAATCATGTTGCCATAAATGACAACATAATGAAACCAACCAATAGAGTGTCAATTGCCAACAATCTCCCCCTTTGGCATTGATGGCAACACTCATGTGAAAAATGGTCATGGTTTCAATTATCAGTTTCATCTTGCCCTGCTCCCCCTAAGTTGAATATGCAAAATGCTCCAATACTCCATTATTCCAAAAACTCTGTAACTCCCCCTAATGTATCCAACCCTTCATTCTTTTTCACATCTATACTACTCCCCCTTTGACTTCAATGCCTAAAAATTGTAAAAAGAATGTCAAAGAATAATAACTGTACACTGAATGTCTCCAAAAATGTCTTACCGGAGCTTGACCAATTTCAAGATTTTCGGGCAAGCTTTCTCTAATAACTCCACATAAGTATCCTAGCTAGTTTTGAATGTGCCGAAGATAGATACAAGTTCACTCAATAAATATGCAAGTGATTCTTTCTCATTAACTTTTGTCAGTGTGGGCTTACCAAGCATATACATGCATTCCCTCTTATGTATACCAAGTGAATCCAATCTTGGACTCACCAAACCTCTAACACTTCTGGCTCTCTGAATGATTTTATCTCTTTTCTTTTCAAGAGAAGAAATTTGATTCTCCAAGGTCAAAATTTTTGTCCATCAATAGATGTGGTCAGTGAAGTTAGTCCATTAAAAGAGTTACCAATACTAGCAATTTTGTCTTGTACCTCTTTTATCTTTTCATCTACTTTTGTTGTAAGAATCTTTGTATTGCAACATACCCTATATATATTAGTACCTTGTTTCAAAGAATTTTCTACAAAAATTAACTTCTCCTTGATCTTTTTCTTCTCTCTATCAATGATCTAATCAAAAGCGTCTCTCTTAGCCAAAGTGAATTTTTCAAGTGCTATCCAATTAGAGATCTATTGTAAAGATTGAAAATATTTAGAAATGTGTTATGTTATTATATTAAGCCTATCGGAAGGGCTTTCTTCATTCTCAATCTTACATTCTAGGACCAATCTGTGAAAATAGTTCTATTTTGATCTATAATTACTTTGTCTGTGGTTCCCTCCTTCATCAATTTCTGAGCAACCCTCATCATTATCTCTGTGGGACTCACCTCTGTGATTTTTTCTTTTCCACTAGAGAAGTGTCAATTGTCAATAATAATGTGCCAGCAACTGGTTCCGTACCGGATTCCCTTGTTTTCTCTAGTGATTTATCCTTTATTATTTCCTCACTTGCACTAGTGGCTTTGCCACTTAGTGCAGTTTGTGCAACTGTTGGTTCCTCTATAGGAACAATATCCTCAACCTATACATTAATATCCAGAAGACAAGTGGTGCAGGAGCACCTAGTTGAGTAAAACTCCCATTTTTTAGTATTTAATGCTTTTATGTTTTTAAAGTCTTGTTTTAGGTTGATTATATTGTTTTAGGTTGTTTTGGGTCATGTTTAGTGGTTTTGATCTCATTTTGGGCTCTAGAGCTCAAGTTTTGCCTTTTAGGCTTTGAGTTGACAATTTGTGGCAAAAATGTGGAAAATTGCCAAAAGGGTCTCCTAATGTCTTCAAGAGCATTGAAACATGTTTGTTAAGTTTTTTTAAGCATTTCCAAGTTGTTTAGGCAAGTGGATAAGGCTAGGTTGTCAAAAATGCCTTTTTGAGCAACAAAAAAAGTTGTCATTTGGCTTAAGAAAGTTGTCAAAATTGTCATTTTCTTGCAAAATGAAGTTATTGAAGCCTCATGTCCATACAAGGGATTGAAAACCAATTGGAGAACCTATATAAGGCCTCCATTTTCCTTGGAAATGGTTATTGGTTGTACTTACAAGAGAATCTTAATTGAAATCATGCCTTTTTGGTTTTTATGACTGTTTTTCCTTCCTTTTGAATAACAATCCATACTGTAGCTATACAAATCCATATTGTACCTTCTTGAAAGTTGAAATTTTGATTTAATAAAGCTTCTCATGTAATTGTTCCATTGGTTTTTCATTTGCAAGGTGTTTGTACAAAAATATTTGTAAACTATGTACCTGCTGCCCTGCTAGGGGTTTGGAGTTGTAAAATGCATCAACTTGGTTGATCTAGGTCTGGGATCCCTGCAATGGATTCTTCCAAGTTTATTTATGTGTATATAATGTACATATCTTTCATTTTGTGCTAGAGATGTGTTTGGAATATGCAATTGAGTGAATACTAGGCAAGTGTTTGTCATTTGGCTAGTAGCTTGAACAAAACTCAAATTTTGCACTCAAAAGTAATTTAGGTGAGCAAATAAATGTGACAAGGGCCTGGAAATTTGGCCAAATAGAATTGAGTATCTTCTTGGATGGCTAGTTTATCTTGTTCTTAAATCTTTCTCATTTTGTGATCAAACAGTGAGTTCACTATTTTCATGAATTGTATATGGCAAAATGTCCATGGAATGCTTGAAGAGCATAATCCAAGACTTGAATCTTGAAGGCAATGTAATAGGAGGTGTGTTACATGTTTAAAGAACTCATTGAGGTGTTTTCCCAATTCCAAACTCTTCAATCTTGTAGGTCCCAAAGTGCAAATGTTGTTGACTGGTAAAAGGCAAAAAAAAGACAGTGACAGGGCAAATTACTGTTTTCTCACGTGCTTGCCAAGTGTTTGGCATTTTGATTGCAAGGAAGAAACAAAGGAAGGTTCCTTATGTTGTGGCAGAGGTCATAAGCCATTGTGGAGGCTTGAAGAGTGGAGTTAGAAGGACTTTCCAAAACTACTTGCTCCAAACCCTACCAAACCATCCAAATATGCCACAAAAGGTGGACAGTCCTAAACTTGCACAAACAGTGGGTTAAACCTTGAAAATCCTTGAGCATAGACCTCCCTAACATCATCCAAAACAAGCTCCTAGGTGAGGAAAAAAGGAGCCAATTAGGCCTCCATGGGCTAGTAGCCCATTGTTGCATAACACACAAAAAAGACTATTTTTTTGTCTAGTGTATGAACCCGATGGAAAAGTGAAACTTGGGCTTATGAAACATAGTGAGGACAAACCTAATCACTCAAAAAAATGTTACTTGGGACCCTCAGACAGTGTGCACCCTCATGAGGGGGTAGTTGGTCTTAGTTGATGAACTTGAGCAAGCTAAGGGTTTAAGACCTCAAACAAAATGGTGAGCATTCAAAGGTGAGCAATACCTTACTGCCCCTGCATTCCCATGTGGAAGACCCCTAGTACACTCTAAAACATAAGGCTGAAGGCCCCAAGAATCAGGAATGAGAATGTGTAGTTGGAAGGAATAAGCAATTTGAGTAGATCCATGCATGGGCGAGAGCCATCACCTAAAAGGGAGTTTATTGGGCAAGTGAACCATGGAGTACTTGACATTATAACATGAGACAGATTGTGTAGACAAACACAACAAACCCTATAAGCCTTTGGGGTAATAAATTGACCCTTATTGAGCAAAATTAGCCTTGTGAGCACTTTTCTAGTAAGCTCCCCATCATAGTGGTATCGGAGCCAATGAAAGATTCAGGAGGAAAAGGAACACTAGGCAAACATGGTGACTAAATGTAGAATTGGCCAAGAATGTTGAAGACCAAGAAGAGGAAAATAGGGTACTCAGAGAGAGATTAGATCAACTAGAAATGAAACTAGCTAAAGTAGAAGTCAAAACTAAAGAAGTCCATGATAAGGTTGGAGATCAGGGTAAAATGATGGCAATAGAGGATGAAGTCCCCATGCCTAACCTTGTCATTGAGAAAGAACCATTCTTGAAAGCTTTGAGAGCTATGAGTGGTAAGACCTTAGAAGGAGTGGCTCTTTTCAGTGGGAAGATGGATCCAGATGCTCTAATAGAGTAGATTGAAGGGCTAGAAAACCATTTTGAATGTGATGGAGTGACTGAAGCACAAAAGGTTAAGGTTGCAAAATCAAGGCTTAGAGGGGAAACCTTAACATGGTGGAAATTCATCCAAGAGGAAAGGGTGAAAGTAGGCAAGAAACCACTAGCCACCTAGAAAGCAATGGTAGCCAAAATCAAAGAGACCTACCTTCCTGAAGATTATGAGATACAACTTCACAAGAAAAGACAAAACTTGAGACAAAAAGACCTAGATGTTAGCAGCTACAGTGAAGAGTTTTAGAAACTATGCATGAGATCCAGAGTAGTAGAGGATGAGAGCATAAAAGTGGCAAGGTATTTGAATGGGTTAAGATGGAACATCCAGGAAGAGATGAGCTTTTCATGCCCACAAACCATACACAAGTCCTATCAATTGGCACTTAAGGTGGAAGAGAAAGGTAGGAGAAAGAAAGAACAAAATAATAGAGGAAGAGGTAGGGGAAGAGATGGTAGAGGCCATAGAGGCAGTTTTGGGGGAAGAAACATAGATCAACGGTCTCAAGGAGAGTCTAAACTTGTTGAGAAAAGTGGGGATTCTCAGAGCAAACCCAACTATAGGGGTATAGGATCAAGAAACCTGAGTAGAGGTATATCTAATGGACTAGGGAGAGGGTCCTACTTCTCAACCATGAAGTGCTATAAATGCCAAAAGTTGGGCCACCCTACCTATAGATGCCCAGAGAAGCCTAGTTCAGCCTATGGAGGTGAAAAGAGGGTAAATTATGTTCAGGAAGATGGAGGCAATACTACAACTTCAACATTGAAGCATCGAGCTTCAGAAGATGGTGAGAGTTTGATGATTAAGAGAGTGTTAATGAAGAAGCCACATAGTACAAAGGCCTCATAGAGAAGAGCATTGTTCAGGATTAAGTGTAAAATCATGGGAAAGGTGTGTAAGGTGATCATAGATTTAGGATCCATAGATAACATCATATCAGAAGAAGCAGTAAGCAAATTGAAACTACCTAAGATACAACACAAGGAGCCATACAAAGTCACCTGGTTGAATAAGGGACAACATATGTTGGTAAATGAGCAAGCCTAGGTAGATTTCCACATTGGGGGATATGTAGATAGGATCCTATGTGACATCTTTCCTATGGATGCTTGCCACCTGCTGTTGGGTAGACCATGGCAGTTTGACCGAAAAGCACAGCATGATGGAGAAAGAAACTCTTATTCATTTCAAAAAGATGGAGTAGCCTATCAGATCCAGTCCCTCATTGAAGAAGGAGAGAGCAGCAATAAGCTACCTAACATCTTGTTAGTGAATGAGAAAGAATTCATAAAAACACTAGAAGAAGGTGAAGGAGTAGGATTTGCACTCATAGTGAAACCCAAGGAAGAAAAGGTAGAAAAGAAAGTTGAGATACCATATGAGGTGCAGCAAATCCTTGATAACTTCAAACAAATAATCAGTGATGGTACACCTCTAGCCTTACCACCTCCTAGAGCCATTAGCCATCAGATTGACTTCATTCCTAGAGCCTCTTTTCCCAATAAGGTAGCCTACAAGATGACCCCTGAACAAAACAAAGAGGTAGCAAGACAAATACAAGAACTCTTAGACCAAGGGCTGATTAGGAAAAGCATTAGTCCTTGTGCAGTACCTACAGTGTTGGCACCTAAGAAGGGGGGTACATGGAGACTTTGCATAGATTCTAGCGCAATAAACAAAATCACCATCAGATACAAATTTCCCATACCCAGGATAGAGGATTTGATGGATTGTTTGGGGGGTGTACAATATTTCAGTAAGATTGATTTGAAGAGTGGTTACCATCAAATAAGAATCAAAGAGGGGGATGAGTGGAAGACAACTTTCAAAACAAATGAGGGACTCTATGAGTGGCTAGTCATGCCTTTTGGACTCTCTAATGCTCCCAACACATTCATGAGACTCATGAATGAAATTTTACATGATTTCATTGGCAAATTTGTTGTAGTGTATTTAGATGATATTCTTATTTTCAGAAAGACTAAGGAAGAGCACTTACAACATTTAGCTAATGTTTTGAAACAGTTATTTGATGAACAGCTAACCATTAATCTTGAAAAATGTAATTTTATGAAGCAAGAATTGGTCTATCTTGGTTTTGTTGTATCAGGAGGCAATCTGAAAATGGATCAAACTAAAGTTGCAACAATAACCAATTGGCCAACTCCTAAGATAGCCAGTGATGTCAGAAGCTTCCATGGTTTGGCACAGTTTTACAGATAGTTCATCAGGGGTTTCAATGAGATTTGTGCTCCAATGTTGGACACCATCAAAGGGGGTATAAAGGTAAAGTTTCAATGGACAAGTGCAACCAATAAGGGGTTTGAGTTATTGAAAACCAAAGGGCTACTCAACTAGTGCTCATTTTACCTAGTTTTGATAAGATTTTTACTATTGAATGTGATGCTAGCAATATTGCAGTAGGAGTTGTTTTAAGTCAAGAAAATAGACCAGTTGCATTCTTTAGTGAAAAGTTAAATGATGCAAAGAAAAACTACTCTTCCTATGATTTAGAACTCTATGCATTAGTACAAGCACTTAGGAAATGGAGACACTATCTTCTTCCTAAGGAATTTGTTGTTTACACGGATAATCGGGCACTCAATTTCTTGAACTCACAGGATAAACTGAATCATAGGCATGTTAAATGGGTAGAATACTTACAAGCTTACACTTTTACTCTTAAGCATAAGAAGGGTTAGTTGAATAAAGTAGCAGATGCTTTGAGTAGAAGGTTGTTAACTATTCATGAGATTCAAGTTCAGAGCATTGGTATTGATAGTTTCAGGGACATGTATCCTACTGATAATGATTTTGCTGAAGCTTGTAAAGTTTGTAAAGATTTTGAAAATAACTTCCATGGTGCATATGCTGATTTCACTTTGCAGGATGGTTTGTTATTCAGGGGTGGACAATTGTGTGTTCCAAAGGGTTCTATGAGAGAAAACCTCATTCAAGAGAAGCA